>NC_084502.1:21682298-21792298 GCF_024500385.1 Phyllopteryx taeniolatus | reverse complement strand
GCAAAAACATTCGCTGGAAGCAGTTCTTCCCCACCTGAGTCAAAGAAAACAAGCTCAGTCCAATCTTAAAAGAAACCTATGGCACCACATGAAACTTGGAATACAGAAGGTGTCTCACCTCTGCGAGTCTGAGATTCTCAGGCTTTACCCTAACACTCCTGGAGATGGACTCCAGGACTTCTGCAGTGCTGGAGTTCTCCTTGCTCACGCTCACTAAAAACTAGAACAAGACATGCATATGGAAAATATTAAATAAAGGATTTTGCTTGAGACATCTTTACCTTTTGTGATGACAGGCAATTATTTTCTAATCTCACCTTAATGGGTTTTTTATGCGGTTCCTTGGCAAAGTAGAAAACAGAGAGCACCTTTTGTTTCTGTGGCAATGGGACAGGTAAGTATAGGAAGGGGTCGAATGTTATAGACACCTAAAGGGAAAGAGGAGGAGATTAGAATTACTGAGGAGTGATTGCTACCTTCAATCCGGATGTGAAAAAGTACAATGTATTACCTTGGAGCATTTGGGACAGACAAGCTTGGATTTGAACTGGCCTTGGAAGAGGTCCACTATGAATGAGTCATTTCTCATCTTGTGCCTCTGCCATGCTTCCTCTGCCACCACCTGAGACAAACAACAGCAAAGTAATCTTCAGCAAAATAAGCAATCAGTACCTTAGCAGAAGACTTCATAAAATTATTGTCATTTCAATGCTTTCCACATCTACATTAATAAACCTTTATTTTATTTAAGGATTTCAGATAAAGAGGCAACACATCACCCTTCACTATCCCTTACGGAGGGTACGCCAGCAATTTTCTTAACACCAACCTCATCCAAGCGACCATCAGAGTCCACTGTCTCCGTGTATGGCTTATTCTGAATGCGATTCAAGTCCTCATGGAGGCCGTCAAGCAAAAAAGCCATGAACTCCTGGGCATCATGCTGGGCGTAGCCTGTAAACTGATTGGCTTTACTGGCCACAATTGCCTGCAAAGTAAAGTTAAATTCAAAGCATGATGACAGGGGGAGAAGCCTATGTATTTGCAGATTTTAAAACACATAAAAGGCATGCATACTAGAGGGACCTGTGTTTTTAAAATCACCTATTAACTCTCAAGATTCCAAGCGTGTTCGTTTTCGTGAAAGAACTACGATTATAACGACCAATTTATTCCTGACAGAGGAGTCTATACATACTTCAGAGCTCTGGGTCAGCAGCTACTCCTATCTTAGCCTTAGCAGAAATGGTGTAGACCGAACAACGCTATCTGTTCCTGGACCCAGTCTTTATACATTTTTTCAAAAATGAAGTGTAGAGTAGTCTTCATCTGGTTGGTCTGGGGTCCATTGACGTCATCTTTGCTATGCAGAATGATGGCCGTTGCCGCGACATCAGCCGTTGGTGCCAGAAGCTGTTCATGTGACCTCCACATGCACCCTACCGGAAACTTCCAAGCAGTACACCCCCACACCCTATCTTCACTGCAACAAAGCACCACTATTCAAGCACAAACCAAGCCACTAGCGCAACCACATCACTTCCCAGCCATTCACAACCAAACGGCAAAACCACATCCCATCAAATGGTGGTGGCGATCCTGGAAGGACATCAGATAAAAGGACAGAGGAGTGGACAGGGATTCAGTTGGACTGCAATCTCCCCGGTGCACCGACAGAAAGAGGTGGGCAGAAACCTGTTTGTTTATATCACGAATTCTGCACAATGGAAATTGTGAAATTTGGGAGATTTGTGGTACAATTGTTTCATTGTCAATAGTTACTAAGACGTTGTGTTATTGTTGTTGTGTTAATTGGAAGTCAGGGTAACAGAGGACCTGACTGCCCAGGGTAACAGAGGACCTGGTAAAAGTAGGGTAACGAGGTACCTACTAGTCCAGTCGTAGACTGACTTGAAATCGGACGCGGTTTCATACTGTAACGTTTCGGTAGACGTTGGGGATTTTGGGACCCCCAAAAACAGATTTAGAATAAGAAGAGTGTGCCACCAAAACCCTGGGGTGTGAACTGGACAGTCGAGTGTAGAGGTAATGAATGTGATATGTATCAGAGTGATTACCAGAAGTCAATGGAGGATTTGTGGATTGAAATAGAAGGTCAGTTGTTGGCTGGCATTGAAAGAAAGAAGCAGAAAAAGAAACAAGCAGAATTACAGACCTTCCCAAAGCGGCCCCCCAGTAACTTTCGTTTATCCGGCTTCGCCGGTCGAGGGAGCCGCTCAAATGACAGACCAAAACACCGGGGAAGTAAAACTCCCATCGACACCCCCGGCCTACGCTACTTTTAACCCATCTGACAAACGACAACCCACGTACCCACTGCAGGCGCCCATATACCAAATAGTGGGCGAAGTGAAACTGGTTGGTACGTCAGGAACACACGACTTGACCCAACAGCAGCGAACCACTAAGAAAGAAATAGTGACTACTAACCGACAAGGTACAGTAGACTACAACAGTTCTAATTGGCACATTTTGAGACAACAGGAACCTTCCTCGAGAAGAGACGAGCCCGGAGACAGTGGAGCGGGCAACACCGGCACTCGGTGGTCTCTGCCCAAACGCCCGACAGACAGGTTTGGCCAACTACGTTGCAGGAAGAGTTCACGTCTAGTATTAATAAAAGAAGTTCCCGCTTGAGGGAACCGCAACATAGTGATGAGTCTGACTCTAAATTTGACGATGATCGAGAGGGAAATCAGGAAGAGACGGACGGGGAGCTAACCCCACCGCCCCCTCTGACAGACAAAAACTTGACAGCAACCCACCGATGACGGCGACAAGCTAAGCAAATGACTTCTGGTGAAGCCCGAAAACGGATGGCGAAGGCTTACCAGCCCCCATCCCGGGACAGAGTCAAGACGAGGTCCCAGACTGGAACCAGAATTAAGAGTCCGACTAGATATACCCCGACTCCCAGTAATTATTCTATGATCTCCAGTCAACAAGGTGGGTTGATATACCAAGAATTCTCTTTAAAAGATCTTGAGTTTTTACAGAAACGGCTCCCTGGACTGGCTGTTGGCGGTGAAATGTGGATCCAGACAGTGAAAAAGTTGACGGATGGCATGAGCCTGGCATTTGGTGACGTTGTGAGATTGATTCGCGCCTGTTTCATTTCGGTTCATCAATTGGAAAATATTTTGACATGGTCTGGTCTGAATAATGTCGAACCTGAAATTTTATTTGCCCCTTTTGCTCCTCCAGTGTTTGCAGTCATCCGTGACATGTTCCCGTCCTCCTCGCCGGCAGTTCCGAAGCTCCCGGACTTCAAACCTCCCATGGATCCCAGTTCACATTTTGAAAATTGCATAAGTATTTGGACAGATAAGACAGGGTCACAGCCCCTCCCATGTTAGGGAGGCAAATGTTATTTATAGAATTGCTTTGCTTGACATATTGCCAGCTGAAATTAGGACTGAATGTATAAAAGACCCTGACCTCATGGAAGGGGGAGACAGCTAAGGGGGAGACTTTAATCGTCATGTGTCTCACCATTTGAAACTTTTTGTCGACAGCCACCACAAATCATCAGACGAGGTAAAGGACATGTAGGAACAACTTTTGAAGTTACAATTGGCCCAGGCCTGAAAAGTGGCCACTGACAACAAACAAGAAGGAAAAAAGAAAAAAAATGGAAGCAAAAAAACAGATCGCCAACCTCCACCGGACCAAGCATGCTTCAACTGCGGTCAGTATGGACACTGGTACCGTCAATGTACTGCTCCCCCACAGATGCAACAGCGACCTCCAGTGGGACCCGGAGGGGCCCCACCTCAAAGAGGAGGCTACGGAGCTCCACGCGGCAGAGGTGGACGCGACCCGCCACCCTGGCAACAGCAACCGCAACAGGCTCCACAGCAACAACAGCCATCTAGCCAGTTCTACTGCGACAAGGACTGGTCCGATTACCAATAGGGATGCCCGGAGCCCGGGGAGGAGGTAAGGCAGATCCTCTTATCACAGCAAAAGTGGAGAAGACGGACATCCACATGCTAGTGGACACAGGTGCCACATATTCGTCTGTATGTCTACCACTTCCCGCATCCAAACACTCAGGGAAGACGACCACCTTAATGGGCTTTGCAGGGGTGCCCATGAGTCTGCCGATTTCGACACCATTAAAGACTGAAATTGCTGGACAGACACATGAACATCAGTTTGTCCTGATGAAAGGGGGATCTCCAGTGAACCTGATGGGGCAGAAATCTGCTTATCAAAACCAGGGCTACCATCCTTTGCAGCCTGGACAGACTGACGATACGGTTCCCAGATGGGACCGTGATGAACTCTGGACGGAAATTGTCCATGGTGCAACATGAACTCCCGGTAGCGACCGCTGACATTTATTGGGCCCGACTTCAACCAGAAACAAAGGCGGGAGGCGGCGTCTACTTGGACTTCCTGCGGTGGAAACCCTGGATCGACTCTCTTGCCTCCGACAGCCCTCCGATTGAGCCCCTCCATCTCACACTGTACTATGACAAAAATGACGATTTGGTTTACAGAGAAGCCTTTGAGTCAATACAGGGTGAAAACTGGACGCTCAACAGTAAAGGTATTTACATAGGGAAGCAAGGTGTGGCGGCTGCCTCCACCTTGACGCGAGACCAGAGTGAGTGGTTTATGAGGAGTTCGACATCTTTTCCACACATTTCACTTGCACTAGGTCATGAAGCCCGAGAACTGGGACCCATGGTAAGGAAATGCCATTTGCCAAATGATTGGCAACAAGGTCAAATACCAAATGTGTTGTACTATCCTAGTACTGAATATTTTTTGTATTCAGGACCCCAGGAGACCCAAATTCTGACTTCCAAACACTTTGGTCCACAAATGACTTTGTGAAACCTTCCGCTCAAGCTGCAGAACTGCTGGCCATGTGCAGGGCACTGGAGGTCTGAAGGTCAGAGTGTTACTATTTATTCTGATTCGGCCTATGTTGTAGGATGCTTGTTTGTTGATTTGGCTGCATGGAGACGACAGGGATTTGTTACGTCCTGGGGACCCAGTGGCCCACGCCGAGCTGATTCAACGACTGGTGTTACCTACAGGAAAGTTCATGCGGTCAGTGGTTGAGGAAGCACACGCCGCGACACATGAGTTATGTGTCGATGCTGAACAAGCTGCGCTTTTTGTGGCACCCTGATCTTCTGCGTAAGGTAATATAATTTTGTGTTTCTTGTGATATGTCAGAATTTAAGTGTTGGCCCTACAACGAAGAGGGAACTGCAACACACTGAGATGGGCTGATGCCCAAATGATGTGGTGGTAATGGACTACACCGACATGGTAGTCCCAGTCCAAGGAAAAAGGTACTTATTAATGATTGTCGACACTTTTTCTGGATGGACCGAAGCTTATTCTTGTGCAAAACAGGACGCGCCGTCGGTCATTAAAGCGCTGGTTAACCATTATATCACGACACATGGGTTTCCATGAGTAATCAGGTCAGACAATGGTACCCATTTTACGGCTAATTCCTTGGCCACGGTGGAATGCATGCTGGGGCTCAAACACAAATTTTGCCCAGTCTACCATCCTCAGTCCTATGCCCATGGGGAAAGGATGAACAGCACAGTCAAACAACGGCTGGCGAAAACGTGTGCACACAGGGCTTAATTGGCTCCATGCCCTGCCCCTTGCTTTGTTCTCCATCATGCAAGCGATTAACCGGCGGACAGGGTTCGCCCCATTTGAACTCCGGACCGGCCGCCCTATGCCTGGTCCAGCCTCTGCTTCGCTCCAGCCGGACATGGAACCGCCGAAGGGCTATAAGCCCTACTGGGAGCAACTGTCATCTCTTGTGTTCTCGCTTTGTGTTTCAGATCACTGTTCCAGACGTCCATGTCAGTGACCCTTCCCTTCCGACTCAAATTTATTTGAAAGGATATTGTGTTTTGGTGTTAAATTGATCATTTAACATAGGGGGGAAATATGTACATCCTCTATGTCTGGCCGAAGAAGGTCATAATCATGACTCTGATGATCTCCCTGATTATAGTTACAGGAATCCATTTCGGAATGCCCTCAAACCAAGAAGAATGAGTGGGAAAGAAAGCCAGGAAAGGTTTGAAACCCATGTCTGTTAAACTTAAATCAATGTCTGGAGTGGATGACAACCCATTCCATAACCTGGATGTTTGGTAAATGGAAAGGTCTCATGCTGACTTTGGAAACTACCATCCTGGTTGTCATTGCTGTGCATGCTTTGTGTGGATGTTGTATCATTCCTTGTCTCAGGAGTCTCATCCTCCGGATTGTCCACAAGGCCTTTGAGTGGAAGGACCCTCACGGCCAATATCAGCTGCTGCCCCTGAAAGAGGACGTGGAGACCATAAGCGCGCTCGCTCTGTTGGACATCGGCTCTGTATCCTCTCCTTAAGTTTTTTTATATTTGCTACATTTAGTTTGGGCTACATTAAGTATTAGAGCGAACTTGGCTGCATAATTAGAGGGTGTTTATCTCTGATTAGCAGAGATCAAAAGGGGGATTGATGGGATGTGGTTTTGTCATTTGGTTGGAATGGCTGGGAAGTGATGTGGTCGTGCTAGTGGCTTGGTTTGTACTTGAACAGTGGTGCTTTGTTGCAGTGAAGATAAGGTGTGGGGGTGTGCTGCTTGGAAGTTCCCGGTAGGGTGCATGTGGAAGTCACAGGAAACATCTGTCGGAGATAACCGTTGCTACAAACCAAATGAGGAAGTAAGAAGTGTTGAGACGGCGTCTGGCACCAACGGCTGATGTCGCGGCAACGGCCATCATTCTGCATAGCAACGATGACCTCAATGGACCCTGGACCAATCAGACGAAGACAACTCCACACTTCCTTTTTGAAAAATTGTATAAAGACTGGGTCCAGAAACAGATAGTGTTGATCGGTCTACACCATCTCTGCTAAGGCTAAGATAGGCGTAGCTGCTGACCCAGAGCTCTGAAGTATGTATCGACTCCTCTGTCGGGAATAAATTGGTTGGCTTTTAACACGTTGTTATAATCGCTGTTCTTTCACGAAAACGAACACACTTGGAACCTCGAGAGTTAATAGGTGATTTTAAAAACACAGGTTCCTTTAATACCTTGAGCTTTGAGGGCTGGAAGGCATGGTGCGTTCCTTTCCAAAGGGCCCTGAGCAGCACTGCAAAGCCAATGGCTAGCCGGCCACCTGTTCCCAGTGGATTATTGCAGTTGATTTCTGACTCAAATGCTCGGTCTAAAGGAAATTTTAAAAAATACATTGGTTAGGAATAGACGACAATATTGTGGAATATTTGCAGCAGCTAATGTTCTGATTGAGACGTCACATTGCGCTGTAACAGAGGGTCTCCTTGATGTGTTTCCAATTGGTAAGAGTGTAAAACACAAAGGTATTTGTATTTTAGTAAAAAGCAGTTCGTGCTCACTGTACCCATTGAGAAAGGTCACTGGTACAGCTCAAATCTTCATTTACCATGAAAGTAATCCCTGAGTTCTCTGGTGTTGGACAGGGATTGGATGACACTGTTCATGAAGCAGGTGTTTCCAAGGTTGACCAATCCTGTGAAACCAGGCAGGCACACCTTCTTCTCCTCCTCTTCCTCATTGTGCTCATTGCTAGCATGGGCTGCATGGGTCATGGGCTGCACCATACAGGTCGGCTTGGGCTGAGATGAGAAACAAAACAAAAACTTGATCACTTTCATCTTCATTTCATCATTGTCATCCTTACCACCAAAAAGCTCGATTTGCCAATTTACCGTCATAACAGTAGGCTCTGGCTTCGTGATGGCAACGTGGTCAGCTACTGTACGAGGAGCCACAGTTTCTAGACCACTATCCTCCACTCTGGC
This sequence comes from Phyllopteryx taeniolatus, assembly GCF_024500385.1. NCBI lineage: Eukaryota > Metazoa > Chordata > Actinopteri > Syngnathiformes > Syngnathidae > Phyllopteryx > Phyllopteryx taeniolatus. The sequence goes on along the minus strand of NC_084502.1, from coordinate 21,784,453 downwards.
TGGGGCTTTGGGGACCTTTGGTTTCTCCTCACCGACCCTGGGGGGTTCCTCCTTGGTCGGCATGCTGTGCTGGCTGCTGCCTGGTTGGCTCTTTTCTGTGCAGGTGGGGCTCGAGGGCACAGCCACCTTGGCGCCACCCACTGCACCTTAAACAGAGGAGAATGGACCTTGTGGTTAGAAGACAAGGTGATGGTAATCTAACAATAGCAACAGTAATAACCAAGCATATACCGTAATTTATTTTGTATAATGCGCATTTTATTCCCCCCAAAAATTGTCAAAAGTCAATAGTGCGCATTATACATAGGTATAGGGGCGAATGGAAAAAAACATTCACACTTTATAAATGTATGCCGCCATCTAGTGGTTATGGAAAAGCTGTACACTTTAATTCCAAAATGCCACCGCCACCTAGTGAATATAAAAAGGTGTAGCCTACAGTTTCATTCTAATATGAGAGGGGTACATATGACTGCATATATGTACAGTTGTGCTCATAAATTTACATACCCTGGCAGAATTTGTGAATTTTATTTTATTATTATTTTTAATATGACTGATAACTGAACAACAACCATCATTAATTTCTTTATGGTTTTGTTTTGTTGAATGATAATGCTTTTCTGAAATGCTTGACCGTTTCATTTGAATCCCATTAAAATAAAATTAAGTGTGTTTCGCCTGGTCCTTCATGTTTTCTTTCAAGAATTGTACCCATCTTACAAATTCTGCCGGGTTAATCAAACATATTAACAAAACAGTGTGTTTTCTAATATACTAAATAAAAGTAGGGCTGTGAATTTCAAAATAAGAGCAAGTAAATTAAAAAAAAAGGAGTACTTTACTAAAGAATAATTATTTGGAAAAAAACTAAAAATACAGACAATACTTCGTTTTAATCATATGGGTAGAAGCAAAATCATGCATTGTAAAAATGCATTATACATAGGTACAAGGATTTTCCAGAATTTTTAGGTCACCTTTGGGGGTGCGTATTATACATGGGTGCGCATTATGCACGAAATGACGGTACTTCAATTTGAAATACAACCATTATATTCTATGTTTTTACTGTTAAATGTAGAAGGGGCTGAAACCCCTTTTCTCCACCTGTTCAGTGCAACTAGCTAAACACTGACATGTTACTTTTCTTAAGTTACATGCCAAAAGTTCTCAAATAGAGTCATTATGAAATAAATTTATCATTTAACTGTAAATAAACGCTCATTGGCCTTTATAAAGTTCAACCAAGTTTTAGGATAACGCAAACTACATGAAGGCATGGCAGATTGTTACTCCTATCAATCTTGCCAATGTTTGCCTGAGACAGTGGACAGTATTGAACCACACATGACGAAAAATACCACATCTTCACGCTGTCAAGTAGAAGCTTGGCATCAGACCTTGTGTGGCGGGGGCCTCTAGACCCTCCCAACGTTGGCTGTGCCTCTTCTTCAGGGTAATGTCCACTCGCGATACCGTGAAGGAGTAGGAGCACTGCTCAGGCTGTATCAAGTTCCTGGAGCAGTCACAGGGCAGACAAATATGGACACGTCAGATTGAGAGACAGAAGGGTCAGAGTTTTACCGTAATTTCTCATCTAAATTGCGCATTTTTGTCAAAAGTCGACAAAGTACATTATACATAGGCATAAGGAAAGTGAAGAAATTGTTGCACATTGTATAAACGTACACCAGTAAAACATGAGATGAAAATGGTGTTCGTTCATTTGAATAGGATATGATAAGTTAGTTCTATTGTTAAACATTTATATGTAAATATAGTAACCTTTCATTTATCTGATAATCAAAATATCTTCCTGTTCAACACATACAGCAATTCGTACAGAACCCCGGAGACAACATGAACATCCTTTTTTATGTGACAACACGACGCCTGTGTTGCATTCACAAGATTGGAAAGATCCGACAAGCTCGAGTTAAAATCAATCATGTTATAGTGAGTGCGACATGTTCATGTCGTTACCCTGAGTTACATAAATTAGTAAAGCTTTGACTCCCTGAGAATAACTACAACGGGTTATCACAGAAGCTACATAACGGTAACAGATACAACAATAGGTGTGCACCAGACCTGTCTGTCTTAGCCACGTTAGCTATCCACATTCTATAATGAATAGATGAATGGTGCTATGACAAAATATAGTCTATCTTCTTTTAAATTATCCCATAGTTTCTGTCTGATTTTTATTACTTCAATAGTTATTTGCTCGTGTGATTTTTTTTTTCAAATGTACCTAGTAGCTCAATTGTTTTTTCCTCCCTTCTCAGCGGCTCAACCAGCCTCCCTTTTCTCTCAAGGACAACATAACTGCGAAAAGGCCTTTATTTCCTATTTTGCCTCTCGTATTTCCTTTAACTGTGAGTTGCTCTTCTGTGTTCCTTAGGGTCAGAAAGAGGAGTGAAGCAACTGTAAGCGCTCTGACTTTTCCTCTCTTTGCAGAGATTTCAATAAAATGACAAAAGACAAGACTATTTCCTCATTTAATTCCAAAACAAACTGACTGTCAGAAGTGGGATCTCAGGATCGACTGTCAGACCAGGGACCGGATGGAGACCGATCATCCAAGACAAGTAACTGTCTTGTCCCTTACCTGAGGCGTTTTCACGGGGGGGGACTGGCCAGCCCCTGGACAACTCTGACTGTCGCCTCAAGATACCCACGGACCTGCGATGTCCCCCAAACAAAGAATTACGGTGAAGAAAATTTTAATTCCTTGAAAATTGGACCATTTCATATGGCGTACTGTATTTGAAAGTCCAGGTTAAAGGCCAGTGAAAGGCCAGGTTGAAGTCCATTTTATAAAGCCTAGGTTAAAATCCTGGATTAAATTCCCCCGGTTCGAGTCTTGACAGTTAGGGCGTTAGGGGTTCGGGTCCCCAGGTTCGAGTCCAACAATCAGGAGTTCGGGTCACCGACAATTTCGAAGACGTTTGAATATTGTAAAAAAGAGAAGCGCTTCTAACAAGTACTGGAAATGGGAAGTGGGAAGAGCAAAAAAAAAAGAATTACCAGTGTACACGTCAAAAATTTGTCAAAGATATGTCAAAGATTTTGAACTTTGAGAGAAAATGTCAAATGTCTGGAAATGTGGTTGACTGTTAGATTTAGATGTGAACAGGGACAGGTTTCTGAGAAAAACTACATATATGGCAAGTTACTGATAACTGTGTATCGCCTGTGGTCTAACCCGTCAAAGTTGGCCTAGGGGAGGATGTCAGGTTGGGGTGCTGAGCGGAGTTCCACAGTGGTCTCCACAAATCAATCGCCCTACGACAAAGATCAAGGAGAGCGCAATGTGGAAGAAGACCAAATACACAACAGCCTCCTGCGACCCACAGCACGGCCCTTTCACAGACAACACTTCTGCAGTCCCCTGCTGCAGTAACTCACAAGAGCAGCCGCCTCCCTCTCACAACGCCTGGCCTTGTAGAATGCACTAGATGACAGCATCATGGAAGGAAAAGCATCGCTGATCTAGATTTGAGGACGTTGAGGGCAGATACTGGACAAGGGAGGGGACACGGCGGGGGGGAGAAGATGCTTCCATTGAGGAAAGAAGGGACATTGGCAAGACATTGGATCAGAGACTGTTCGAAGAAGAAAAGAAAAAAAAAAAACTTTTGCACTCATGGTGACGATCGATGGTGGGGGACCCAGTTCGTCTGGCCTCTGGCTGACTCCTGGCGGCCCCAGAAACCGAGAGACGCTTAACTGGTGATATACAAACAGACACTGCATCAACATTCGCTGTTTGTTTTTGTTATTGTTATTTTTTGCAATGAAGACGCGCTTGGCACTGATAACACTGCTTCGCTTAGGCTAGTTACTTAAGTTACAGTCACCACCAGAAATTCATTTACACACTTATAGAGTTAATGTATGCAACTTTAAAGTATAACTGATAGATCCCTTTGAATTAGAGAGTTATCCTCCTATCACAACAACCATGACTAATGCAGATGGGAATATTGACCTACCTGTCTTGTCTGAGGATCTTATTCCCCGTGTAGATGTTTGGTCTGGGACCTAAGGTGTAGCAGTTTGGAACTGATTGAAAAAATCTACAGTAGACCGGGGATGGTGACCTTAGCCTGGGGCTTGAGGGAAGGTGATCGAGGAATCACCTGAAATGTGGGACGGTTATTTGTAGTTTTTCAAGGTTTCAAGAAACTATTTTGCTAGCGGACATTTGGTCTGGGAAAAAGAATTAAAATGCATTAATTGATGATTGAAATTTTTAAATAAACCAAGGTTTATTTTTTATTTTTTTGTATTAGATAATTCAAAATCCTGGTTAAACTCATGGTTAATTCCACTGATATAAACACATTACAAACAAATATGTGAAAAGCAATATGTAAATTACTTATACTGTGAGGGGTGAGAATATTGGTTTTGTGAAAATGCGCAATTCGCAACGCTGAGTTAAAAACCACGATTTGCTTGCACTCAGTGTTAACAGTTTTGTTTGAAACAATGTTTGTTTCAAATGCTGTCAAGTGATCAGAGCAAATGTATTTATCCATCCATTTTCTGAGCCGCTTCTCCTCACTAGGGTCGCGGGCATGCTGGAGCCTATCCCAGCTATCTTCGGGCAGGAGGCGGGGTTCACCCTGAACTGGTTGCCAGCCAATCGCAGGGCACATACAAACAAACAACCATTCGCACTCACATTCACACCTACGGGCAATTTAGAGTTGTCAATTAACCTATCACGCATGTTTTGGGGATGTGGGAGGAAACAGAGTGCCCAGAAAGAACCCACGCAGGCACGGGGAGAACATGCAAACTCCACACAGGCGGGTATTGAACCCCGGTCCTCATAACTGTGAGGCAGACACTCGAACCAGTCGCGCAACCGTGCCGCCCAAATTTATTTATACAACACTTTTTAAACAAAAATGTAACACCAAGTGCTTTACAGCTCTTAAAATTACGAGAAAAGCTTTGAAGTTATTTCAGAGTGAAGACATAAGACAATCTGCCTGACAAGATGTGTAATCAACCTATGGGCGAAAACGACTTGGTGTGAGTGACTGTGCAGTCTGCTGATTACTCGGGTTGGGCATCGTTTGAATTTGAGCGATTCTGGTCCCGATACCAGTTTCTCATTTCGTTTCCGGTTCCACGCGATTAGCAATTCCGATTCTTTTAGTGGGCTGGGTCAAAAAAAGTCTGCATGATTTAAATAAAGCGTGTCCAAATTATGAACATTAATTTTCTTAGCACCCCGCAGCATAGACTAAAAAGAACATTTGACTCGAGGTTCTTTATAACCAGTATCAATATCAAACCTATGAACTAAAAGGCAATGTGTGTGGACCTAACCCAATTGACTTAATATGAATTAATTGTTTCAGTGAAAAGTTAAATATAGCAGTTAAAATAGTTATTTGGGATTGTTTTATCACGTCAAATGGTTTATACATGCAAGTTTTAACTTGACTTCCTGTTTTAAGCTTGTAGCCTTTTATTTTGAAGGGTACGCATCGGAACTCAGCATTTTGGCACGAAAAGTAACGTCACACGGCACTGGTGAATTTTGAAAACCAAAGTAAACCTAGACCGCAAGAAAAAGAGTAATGATTAGAACCAAATGCTATAAAATGTTGATTCCTTTACCTACCCACTGATGAGGCACAAGGTTAGTGTTTGTGATACTCTGAGGCAACGTTTATGTGAATTTTGTCCCAATTCATTGTGATGTAAAGTTGCTAGTTTGACCTTTGGTGAAGTTTTAGCTCAATGTTAAGCTTTTTTTTCAGTCATCGGCTCTTACATTGGTTTGAAGACAAATAAACGCTAAAAACTATCTGTGCAAAAGTGCAACCCACCGTTTAACTTGTTAGCTGCCTCAATGTTGGCATAGACCTATTTTATTGTTTCACTCACCCAATTTGACTTGACTGACGTTCCGTGCGGTGTAGGCTGAGGCTCGGAGTAGGAGGGAGCACGTCATACTTCTACACACCGTGAAAGCCTCTTTTTGAGCAATATAATCTTATTCCAAATGTTGCACCGAGGCGACCGGTCATTTATTTTAACAAAGTTACGACACACTTTTGTTCACCACTGCCGTTGGGCACAAGCACATCTTCGTGCGTGTTCTCCGTTGGTTTTCGCCACTTTTTCTTTGGGGTCGACGGACTGTAGGCATCGAAACTGGGAACCAAAATGTTTTAATTTTAACGATTCCGGGGGAACCTGAATGTTAGTGCCAGTTCGAATAGGTTCTCGATTCTCAATGCCCAACCCTACTGATTACTGGTGTGTTTATGTATGTGTGTGGTGTCTGAGAGACGAATAGTAAAATCTTGGCTAAGTGTTTTGTGAAAGTGCATTGTTTGATTGATTCCAGGAAGATCTGTTGCTCGCTGTGGGTACTGCATGTATCTTCGTGTGTGTTGTTATTAGGCCTTAAAAGATCAGGAATTTTGGGGCCCACCACCAATCACCGATCACCAAGTTTAAAAAAACGATAACCGATCCGATCACAAAATGGAGTAATGTGTCCATTTACATGACTTGTTCATTTATTGTATATACTTGTGTACTTTATGACTTGTTCATTTATTGTATATACTTGTGTACTGCATACCGAGTACTGTATTCATCCATCCATCCATCCATTTACAGTACCGCTGATCCTCACTCAGGTCGCGGGTGTGCTGAAGCCCATCCCAGCTCAAAATTATTCTCGAGCATTTTAGACAAAAGTTAAAACATCAATGACCTCTAGGGGGCATTCAAGGATTGGCAACTGACATAAGTTTAGGTCAGCTCAACAATACAACATGACAGAAATAATGGGTGCTAACTTACTGTAATTAAATTATTTTATTGCAATTAAATTACTTAAATAAATACTGTTAATGACATGCTTACGCTAACTTTCTCACTGTCCTGGCTATATGGACGGGTGTTGTCCAGAGTGCGTCCGTTTGGCTTTTCCTTTTATTTATTTCTCCACGCTGCATTGCTTGAACGCGGCATGCTCCTCCTAGTGTACATTCTTCAGGTGCCCGATCAAATTTGTGTTGAAGCATTTAGAAGGCGTTCCCCACAACGTACTTCAGTTGTGCACAGACTGCAAATAACTTTATCTGAGACACCGCAAAATAGTCCCACACAGATGACGTGTTTTTTAACCGACAAGATTGAAAAAAACTTTATTGGTTGTCAGATAGTTACAGTACTGCGCCACAAGACACGTGACAAGGCTAAAAATGAAACTAGCTTTTGGATTCATACGCAACGGCGAGTTAAATGTCTTGTGCGGAGCCGATCGATGACATTATTGATCAGATCGGCGAATTATGACATGAGAGCCGATCAGCCAATCAGCATAAAATGCTAATTATCGGCCGATATCGATCACACGGATCAGATCGGCATAAAGTCTAGTTATTATGTAATGCGTCGAGTTGTTGCTGCAGGGAAAAATAAGTTGTGGGAAGATGAGGATTCGTGATTAACTAGTGTGACGCTGTGATATTGTAGAGTCTTTTGTTTTATGAAGTAGTAAGAATGAGGCCTAGAGACCTCAAAAGGAGTAGTCCACTGATAAGACAGATTCCATTGGGAAAAAAAGAGAAAAGGAGGCTGCTCAAAGTCTTAGAATAGTGCAAGTCAACATTCACACAAAATAATATTAATTGAATTCAATTATTATATTGGGATAATTATCATTGTTATCAAAGTTAAACATAGCAATATTAACAATTTTCAACATAAAAAGATATTTAATCCTTAAAAGGAATGTTTCATGCTGTAAACTGCATTTCATTACAGCAGTTTGAGATGATTTTTTTCTTTTTACAAGACAGTCATTATCAGCAATTTGTCTTTTTTTCCCCCCCTTTTTCTCCTTCCTCTCCAGTCATGACTTTGTGCAGCTGTGTGTTTTTGTTTTGTCTTTTTTCCGAACCAAAACACTGCACATTTCTCTGGTGGAGCAGACTTCAGCGCGATTAGCGAACGAAGCATGCCCTACAGTCCTCCTCCGCTCTTGGGCTTCCTGATTCATCCAAGCCCTTTGTTCAGGTTGTGGACGAGCGTCATGGCAACATGACTTCTGTGTTACTTCAGCGTCATGGCGACCTCCTTCGCCCAGTGGAGTACTTCTCTCGCCAACTGCATCCGGTGGCAAGGGGCCTTCGTGCGTACCTTCGCACGGTGGCCGCCTACAAACCGGGAATTCTCGCCACGTGACTACATGGGGTATTCTCCACTAACTTTGTGCGTTCCTCACTGTGTAAAATTCTGTCTTACAGGAGCAACGCTACTCAAACCCGTCTGCTGCACGATGGCTGCGCTACAACACAGTGCTGTTGGGCCTCCCCCATGTCACAGTTACTCTTAACCCTGCCACTCTTATGCCTGACGAGGAGGAGCTACACTCTTGCATCTCAGAATTAGAACATTTATGCACACCTCGTGTCGATCTTTCCGACACACGTTTGCATGGCTTAGACCATGTCTAAAGGGGCGATAATTGCTGGTATTCAGAGTCAGTGGTTTACGTAGGGCTTTTGCACTTTTACAGCTGACTTCTGCAAAAAAAAATGTCTCATATGTGCCCGACATAACGCCAGCACACCACATCCACTCATTTAACAGGCAGCACATCCACCACCTAATGACCATTTCAACATGTAATGATGGATTTTGAAAGCCAAATTGAGTAAATGTTGTGAAGACACAAAATTAAATTGGATTAAGTGCCTACTAATTGTGTTGATGTATATGATAATGCGTGTGCGTCCTAGGCACAGTTTGTCTCCCTTTGAGATCTTCTTTGCCGAGCCTCCACATGTCGGATTGAAGCCTCCAGGCTCGCCGCTGGACACGCATTTGCGAAGACAACATGATCAAGTATTGCACGTCTTTGACTAATTTGTTCCATAAGTCTTCTCAGCACTGCCCAGAGCGGCTGACGGACCCCTGCACAACACCAAACCTGGTGACTTCGTGTTGATGAAGAACTTCTGGTGTAAGACGTGGAGACATCAGCACTGGCTTGGGCCCTTTCAAGTCCTCTTGGTAACTCACAGAGCTATGAAAGTTGCTGAAAGAGCCATGTGGGTTCACATGTCGCACTGCAAGACGGTTACAGCGCCTCCTATGGTCTCAACTCCCCTTCGTCCTTTTAATTCTACACACTACACCCCATAATGATGTGACATTTTTTTTGTGCGAAAGTTTTGCACATTTATTAAAAATGGAAAAACTAAGAAATCACATGTACATAAAGTATTCACAGCCTTTGCCACTAAACTCAAAATTGAGCATGTGCGTCATGTTTCAACTGATAATGCTTGAGAGGTTCCTGCAGATTAATTGGGACTCCACCTATGGTAAATTCAGTTGATTGGAGATGTTTGGGAAAGGCACACACCTGTCTGTATAAGGTCCTAGAGGTGGCCAGTGCATGTCAAAGCACAAACCAAACATGAAGTCAAAGGAATTGTCTGTAGACCTCCAAGACAGGATTGTCTCAGGGCACAACTCTGGCGAGGGGTAAAAAAATCTCTGCTGCTTTTAAGGTTCCAGTGAGCACAGTGGCCTCCATCATCCATAAATGGAAGAAGTTCCGAACCACCAGGACTCTTCCTAGAGCCGGCTGCTCGTCTAAACTGAGCAATCGGGGGAGAAGGGCCTTAGTCAGGGAGGTGACCAAGACCCCAATGGTCACACTGTCAGAGGTCCAGCGGTCCTCTGTGGAGAGAGGAGAACTTTCCAGAAGAACAAACATCTCTGCAGCACTCCACCAATCAGGTCTGTATGGTCGAGTGGCCAGACGGAAGCCACGCATTAGTAATAGGCACATGGCAGCCCACCTGGAGTTTGGCAAAAGGCAGCTGAAGGACTCTCAGACCATGAGAAAGAAAATTCTCTAGTCTGATGAGACATAGATTGAACTCTGTGGCGTGAATGCCAGGCATCATGTTTGGAGGAAACCAGGCACCGCTCATCCCCTGACCAATACCAGCCCTACAGCGAAGCATGGTGGTGGCAGCATCATGCTGTGGTGATGTTTTTCAGCAGTAGGAACTGGGAGACTAGTCAGGATTGAGGGAAAGATGAATACAGCAATGTACAGAGACATCCTGAATGAAAACCTGCTCCAGTCCGCTCAGGACCTCAGACGGGGCGAAGGTTTACCTTCCAACAGGACAACGACCCTAAGCACACAGCCAAGACAACGAGGGAGTGGCTTCAGGACAACTCTGTGAATGTCCGTGAGTGGCCCAGCCAGAGCAAAGACTTGAATCCGCTCAAACATCTCTGGAGAGATCTGAAAATGGCTGTGCACTGACGCTCTCCATCCAACCTGATGGAACTTGAGAGGTGCTGCAAAGAGGAATGGGGGAAACTACCCAAAGATAGGTGTGCCAAGCTTGTGACATCATATTGACAAAGACTTGAAGATGTATTTACTGCCATTGCGGCATCAACAAAGTATTGAACAAAGGCTGTGAATACTTATGTACATGTGAGGTCTTTGTTTTTTCACTTTTAATACATTTTAAAAACGAAAAAAAAACTTTTTTCACAGGGAAATTTTTTTATTCCATTCGGGGTGAGGCCGTAACATAACAAAATATGGTAAAACTAAAACGCTGCGAATACTTCCCGGATGTACTGTATGCCTGCCACTCACCTAAATCTGTGTATCAACTTTGGTGATGATTGAGTGAAAAACTCAAAATGGTGAAGGTTGACGAGAAATTACTTTTTTTCAGTTGATGCAAATTTTCTTACAGCAAACAACTGAAGAATACTGAATATTGAATGACTAAAATGGTGGGTACAGAAAGTATTCAGACCCCCTTAAATTGTTCCCTCTGTTATATTGCTGCCATTTGCTAAAATCATTGAAGTTATTTTTTTCCCCCAATGTACACACAGCACCCCATATTGACATAAAAAAACAGAATTGTTGAAATTTTTGCAGATTTATTAAAAAAGGCACAGTGGACGACTGGTTAGAGCGTCTGCCTCACAGTTCTGAAGACCGGGGTTCAATCCCCGGCCCCGCCTGTGTGGAGTTTGCATGTTCTCCCCGTGCCTTCGTGGGTTTTCTCCGGGCACTCCGGTTTCCTCCCACATCCCAAAAACATGCGTGGTAGGTTAATTGACAACTCCAAATTGCCCGTAGGTGTGAATGTGAGTGCGAATGGGTGTTTATTTGTATGTGCCCAGCGAGTGGCTGGAAACTAGTTCAGGGTGTACCCCGCCTCCTGCCCGATGATCGCTGGGATAGGCTCCAACACGCCCGCGACCCTAGTGAAGTGAAGCAGCTCAGAAAATGGATGGATATTAAAAAAGAAAAACTGAAATATCACACAGCCATAAGTATTCAGACCCTTTGCTGCGAGGGTTAACTTGGGTGCTGTCCATTTCTTCTGATCATCCATGAGCCGGTTCTACACCTTCATTGGAGTCCAGCTGTGTTTGATTATACTGATTGGACTTTATTAGGAAAGACACACACCTGTCTATATAACACCTTACAGCTCACAGTGCGTGTCAGCGCAAATGAGACTCATGAGGTCAAAGGAACTGCCTGAAGAGCTCCGAGATAGAATTGTGGCAAGGCACAGACCTAGCCAAGGTTACAAAAAAATCTCGCTGCACTTAAGGTTCCTAAGAGCACAATGGCCTCCATAATCCTTTAATGGAAGACGTTTGGAACGACCAGAACCCTTTCTAGAGCCGGCCGTCCGGCCAAACAGAGCAATCGGGGGAGAAGAGCCTTGGTGAGAGAGCAAAAGAAGAACCCAAAGATCACTGTGGGTGATCTCCAGAGATGCAGTCGAGAGATGGGAGAAAGTTCAAGAAGGTCAACCATCACTGCAGCCCTCCACCAGTCGGGGCTTTATGGCAGAGTGGCCCGACGGAAGCCTCTCCTCAGTGCAAGACACATGAAACCCTGCATGGGGTTTGAAAGACTCCAAGATGGTAAGAAATAAGATTCTCTGGTCTGATGAGACCAAGATAGAACTTTATGGCCTTAATTCTAAGTGGCATGTGTGGAGGAAACCAGGCACTGCTCATCACCTGTCCAATACAGTCCCAACAGTGAAGCATGGTGGTGGCAGCATCATGCTGTGGGGGTGTTTTTCAGCTGCAGGGACAGGAAGACTGGTTGCAATCGAAGGAAAGATGAATGCGTCCAAGTACAGGGATATCCTGGATGAAAACCTTTTCCAGAATGCTCAGGACCTCAGACTGGGCCGAAGGTTCACCTTCCAACATGACAATGACCCTAAGGACACAGCTAAAATAACAAAGGAGTGGCTTCAGAACAACTGTGACTATTCTTGAATAGCCCAACCAGAGCCCTGACTTAAACCCAATTGAGCATCTCTGGAGAGACCTGAAAATGGCTGTCCACCAACGTTCACCATCCAACCTGACAGAACTGGAGAGAATCTGCAAGGAGGAATGGCAGAGGATCCCCAAATCCAGGTGTGAAAAACTCGTTCCCAAAAAGACTCATGGCTGTATTAGCTCAAAAGGGTGCTTCTACTAAATACTGAGCAAAGGGTCTGAATACTTATGGCTGTGTGATATTTCAGTTTTTCTTTTTTAATAAATCTGAAAACATTTCAAAAATTCAGTTTTTCTCTGTCAATATGGGGTGCTGTGTGTACATTAATGAGGGAAAAAAATGAACTTAAAAATGATTTTGGCGAACGGCTGCAATATAACAGAGTGAAAAATTTAAGGGGGTCTGAATACTTTACGTACCCACTGTATATATCACATACTTAGAATGTACGATCTCGTATTTTGTTCCCTTGGATGGAGAATAAATTTTAAATAAAAAAATAAATAAAAATGCACTCTGATGAGTAGTGGAACATCCTTGTTGTTTATGTGAAGTCAGCAGTTTGGGCTTTGTTTTGGTACCTATTTTGAATACAGAGTCTATAAGGTGATTAATTTCTTGAATGCGAGAATGCTTTTCAAAGTAATATTTCACCACAACAAGCAATACTAATGTTATTTTAGGACTTAGCAAACACACAAAAAATAAAATCATCACTTGAGCAATCACCACTTCTTCAACCATTTCAAGAGTGAAGAGGTTACCTGAGTTTGACTTGCCACTTAAAGACTGTGTTTGGTCCACAGTCCGGGTGAAGCCGAAGAAAGTTAGCATCACTATCAAAAAGAAGATGGTGACACAAAAAGAGTTGTCATTTGGCTGGCGTATGGATTTTGAATTTGTGGAAAAGTAGCAGGACAACACTCCACTGGAAGGCTTCTATTCAGTACCTTGTCTGGAAGATGAGGGTGAAATCCTGCTCCCTGAAAATGACCCTTGATGTGTTCCTGCAGATGCCCTTCATGTAGACATTTACTACCATCAAGTCTGTGCCTTTCTCGTACGAGTCATTCTTCACAGACTGCAGGTTTACCATCGGCTCTGGCGCTACTGTGAAGTAATATGCATTATTACATTCATTTAGAAGATCAGTTAAAAACAGACAGCGCCAGAGGGACTCAACATTGCCAAGACTAACCTTCCTGTTGCTTTATGAGGGGTGGCTCCTCTTTGGACTGGTCACGCTTCTCCTCTCCATCACAGCTCCCTTGAATCTGGGTCAGAACCGGTGTTGGCTCTTGTTCGGCAGACACATCTTGCGAGGGCACAGGGGTGGCCCCTCTTGAACCGAGCTGGTGATGGGTTTGAGCATCCTGCACCGATTTGTGATGCTGACCCATTTTCTCTGGTTCAGCGTTTGTTACGTCTGTGCTCCTTTCTGGAAAGGCTGAACCAACATGGTTATCAAACCACAAAGTTTTCAGAGAGCCAGATGTGCTTACAGGAACTTCTGGTTCGTTTTCACTATCCCGAGTTTCAGAGCCTCTGTCCTGTGTGTCTGGGGAGTCATATGGTTTATCGGACTCCTAAACAGAAAGAGAATAAAGATCTGATACAGCTTGCATATATTCAACTCAACTGAACGTTATTAAAAAGCATTTATTTTTTAAACTGCAGCTTAAAGTGCTGTACAGAAATACAAATTAAACCAAAAAAAATGAAAGGTAAACCCAATAAAAACAAAACACTTAAACATGGGTAGAGTCTCATTGCTGAGTTAAAAACAAAGGAATAAAATTACGGTTCAAGAGTTTTTTTTGTTTTTGTTTTTTAAACATGGACAGTGACAGTTGGGAAGCTTGTTTTTTGTGCACAAAGAGGTCATTCCCTAGTTTGGGGCCAGAAATAGAAAAAGAGAAATAGAAAAAGCTCAATCTCCACTGAGCTGCTGGTCAGCTGGCCTGAAGCACCACGCATGAGTGTAGGAATGGAAAACATTTTTTGTAAATGAAAAAATAAAACAAGAATGTTTTTTCAAAAAATAACTAAAACGACATTTTACATTTGCAAAACTAACTTAAATTACAGCGAAAATGTCAGTTTTCGTCTTTGTCAATTAATTTCATACATGAGCTTTCAACATTGATTTTAAATGTTTTTATTTCGGATAAATACATAGACACAGAACAGATACGAAAGGAAGGTCAAACAGTCCTTTGGGAATTGTAGTTCACAGTAATTACTGTGTGTCGCTTAAAAAGGACAACATCGGGCAGCGCCGTCGTATTGACGGCTCTCCAGACGAAGCGCAAGTTTTGCCGTGAATTTAACTTTTACGTCCAAGCTATTTTTGTTGCTGTGTGCTGCTATAGGCTAACCGGCTAAGACAGCTACCGACTGTGGCTGTTTCCTGCCACGAAAGGCAGATGTGCAAGCACAAAATGAGTTTGTCTCATTGACACAGCAGCTGATTGAACTACTGCAACAACAGGACATTTTCACAGCACTATAACAGCAGGAAAACTTGAAAAGCTTTGTCACAATAATCATGGACTTAAAAAATAAATAAATAAATAAAATATAAAACAGACAGGAGGCACTTTCACTGGAGATACAGAAAGTAAACGCAAGCTGTCTGTCTATCTATCTAACAGACACAAATCTGAAAGTCCACTTGAGAAGTTGTCAATTAAGTGACATGGAAAACTTGCAAATAAGAACTTTATTTTTAGTTAAGTTAAACATATAAACACATTTTTAAAAAAACAACAAAAAAAAACATACTAATCCAACCTTAGAAGCAGTATTACACACTGCACTTATTGCACTTCCAATTCTGTGGATTTATACAGTACCTGCATTTGATTTGTGGATGGTTGTTCATCTGCTAGAAAGTTAAGATTTTTTAATGATATTTTTTACACATTTATAAATCTTTTATAAAAAAAATTCTTTTTATAAATCTCACACTTGACAACTACCACGGATTTTAAAAAAAAATAATTTAAACTAAAACTGACACTAATACAAACTAAATTAAAATGAAGCATTTTGGATAAAAAAAAAAAAAAAAAAAACTATCACCTTCTCTAAAAACTTATTAAAAGTAACTGAATTTGAAAATCAAGAGTCAAAACGAAAAATAACTATAATGGAAAATCCCAAACTACGATAACCCTGGCCAGAAGTTACCACTGCTAACACTACTGTAATTTTAGGTTTCTCAATTTTTTTTGTGCACAGGATTAAAACATACCATACCTTTCATAAAGTTGTAAGGACCCATGATCCAGAACAACAGAAAAACAAAAACATTTTCATCAGTGGTAAATTTTCAATAAGCATTTGTACTAACCTGAATCTGGTTAGCAACAGGTTCATGTTCATCAACTAATCTTTCTATACTCTTGTCTCCATCTCTGTGTGGTGTTTGAGGGAGGTCTACAGCAGGAAGGTGTGCATGTGATGTTCTAGTCTGAGCTGAGTCCATGTCTCTTTCAGTAGAAGACTTGGCCTCCTTGGTGTTCCTGGGAAGATGGGTAATGGTGCGCTTTGCATTTGGCTCTTGGGGCTGCTGGTTGCTGTTCTTAACGGGGACGCGCTTAAGTGAAACCGCTGCGCTGTCCCCACCTTCAAATGTCGCTGCCACACAGTCCGTGGAGGTTTTGTCATACAGTTGTTTGCTTTTCAGATGGCGCTTAACTCCACGCTCAGCTTTGCTGCCGCTGCATCTCGATACATTGTGTGAGGGGGACGAGGGAGCTTGAGATTGATGCTGTTCCAGCGGGGAGGACAACTTGAGATGCTCTGATAATTCTGCGGCTACAGACTTCCTTTCTGGCAGCTTGGCCTTTTTTGTCTCAATGGGTCCGACTTCTTTCCCTTTCTTGTTGGACTTAAAAACAGCAAATGGAAAAGTTGTCATCATTAAACAAAATTGTAGCATGAGGTGGGCTCAAAACTTAACCAACCTAAAAGTTCAATTTATTGTCGACTCACTTTTAATGAAGGCCAAATGTGACTAGGGATCTTCTTGTGCAGGGTGAGCAACAGAAATCCTCCCTTCTCTTTGTACTGCACTCTACTACAAGAGGCCTCTATTTCCTCCTGCAATTGGCAGGTCCACTCACGACCATCTGAAAAAGGAAACAGACACAGATGTACAAAATTAAAATTGAATGGAAATTCATCTTTGCTAAAACAATGGAGTAACACCGTCTAGAAGGAGATAAAATAGGCAAAATATTATGTGAATGCAGACTGAAGCATGACTATATTCATTATTACTAAAATTAACATATTGTCTGTGTATGATTTGCTTGCTTGGTATACTGATTATCTGGATGCTTGTAGAATTTAATCAAATATCCAAAACAACAGAGGCACATCAGTTCAGACACCACATACGCAGAAAAGCAATCTGGTGTATGCAGTCAAGTGCAGTGAGGAATGCACAGATGCATACACTAGGGAAACCAAGCAACTACTGAGCAGACAGGTGGCATAACACAGACGGGCAAAGTCCTGAGGTCAAGATTCAGCCGTCTACCTGCAGCTCCAAGAGAAACAGCCCTCTTTTGAGGACAAAAATGTGTATTTTCTGTACAGGAAAGACAGATGGTTTGAAAGAGGAGTGAGAGAGTCCATATACACAAAGGTCATATGCCGTCCTTTCGTCTCCCTTTCGAAACTCAATTATTCTGCCTCCAACAAACAGCACGGCCTCCTTGACCTTTAGGTAACTCAACATCCACTTTATAACTGAGTGGAATATCAATGAGGGACTTTCTACCCAACAACTCTGGTGGACGGATGGATGGCTTAACGGCTCTCCCCCTTTTTTGCATTCCAAAAGAATGATACTATGTGGTTTGGGGTATCCTTCTAGGTTGGAGCATAAATAGTTGAGTTTTTCACACAAACACTAGTGCATTTTAACTAAGCCTTGTTGTATGAATTGATGAAGCCTGCTCGCATGAGAGGCGAAACATCTTCTGAGACAAACATAAGAGTACAGTTGTGATCGATTCAATGCCCTGAGGACTTCGATTTGATTTTCAGTCGTTAACATTCTTAATTCATCATACAAGAGTAAAAACAAAACCACTGTTCAACAATTAACACATTCAGTGCCACTGACTGCTTTAGAAGTCAAATATCCATGTTAACTGGGAGGGCCGGCACTGAATGAGTTTAAGAGGTAACACAAAGTGAGTCACTTTGCAGATGTGCCTCACTCACATATTTTTGCTCTGCACTGTCAGTGACTGAGTCTTACTGTTTGGATTGTGAATGCTCTAACCTCATGTAACTTCCTTTGTCTTTGGCTGTTTTTTTTAAACACTCAACCTCAACTAAACTAGTTCTATGTGCTGATATCTCACGTTATGTCATGCGTGACAAGGATTTGAACTCAAGATTTTGTGTGACAAATTGTGCATTGTACAACCTCAGGGGGGCGTTGTACTATGATGTTCTACTGTATTAAACATTTCCGTAGAGAGGCGCTGAAAATGTGATGACGAGAGCTTACATTATCAAACAAACAGATTTGAGCATAATTTTGTTTCAAACAATGTGCAATACTGGATCAAATTTTCAGAAAGGTGCATCCCTGTTGCAACCACTTTCATGTTTTCTTTTTCATGAACGTTTCTTTCAAACTCAAATATTGTTCATGTGTGGCAACGATGACTTTACCTGAGAAGTGTACATGGCAGTGTGTATCAGTGAAGGTTGTGTTGACATCCTCGATGTTCTGCACACTTTCCCCACATCGCAACTTGATGATCACTTCATTGACATTTTGTTTCCAATCCACAAAGACATCTGAAAGCGCAAAACAATCAAAATAAATGTGTAATATTTCATTTTTATTCATTTGATTGTCTTTTCTATATAAAATGTGTTTGTTTTTTTAATTAGAAAAAACATGAGGAAATTGCAATTCACTTTATATGATTTTAAGAAAAATACTATATCGTAAGATATACCGTTATCAGAATGTAATATTCGCTACATCGGGAGTTACAATTTTGTCCATATCGCACAGCACCAACATGGATCCCTTTCACGCAGAATGGAAAATTCCATCTTAGAGGCCTGGTAAGAAAGAGGCTAGCGACAACCAGTGTTGTTCCACCATATGGTTTGGGCCAACTGATAGAAAAAGACAATTTGGATGGGCTTCAGTTGTTTGCTAATGTTGTCATGTTGATCATTTGCCTCCTAGTTCCTCTGCCCATTTAGGCAGCTGACTAACTGAACATGAATTACTTGCACCCTGTGCTGGTTGCTGCCATGTTATGAAATCCCATATTATGCCTCATATAGCGAAAAAACACAATTGCCTTGTTGCTAGGAATGTTTAATGTGAAATAAAGGCTATATATAGTCTTGAAAAGTGAGCCTCCTCATTGTCAACAAATCAGTTCAAGAAACTATATTCCGATCCTCCAGCTTGTTTGTAATGACTGAACTCAAAACACTTTCCCCAGCTCTTTTTCAATCAATTATCAAAACAAGACACTCATTCATTTTTGCTAGTGAAATGCACATTACATTAAGCTCTGTGCATTAGACTAGTGGGAACAGACCAGCAGAATCAGGCTCGATACAAATAAACTCCCCTACAGTCAGTCAAGAGGTGCACCTGCTCACACTTATTCAGGCCCTGCCACTGACCTCACATGCGTAAGCTGTCATCTCAGCACACTGACAGAGTGCAATGAACGCACCAATGACGGTAAGAAACACCCAAAAACCTCTGCCACACACATTTTATGACAAGTCAATAAAACATAAACCATGCGCGTATTTCAAAAAGACATCATATAATATTTTACGCAATAGAAACCACAGAATCAAGAAAAATTAGAAAAGTTGTATACCAATTTGGATGTGACAAAGCTGTGGAAGTGATTCAAGCTGAATATCATGTCCAAAGTCTCAGTTTCAAGTGTGCTCCTCTTCCTACTTAGCCTGCAACACAACTAAAAAGCCTTGACTTTCACTCACCCCTCTCTGTCTCCCTTTCTCTCTCCCTCTAAATGTCATGAACAACACTATCCTTTCTGGGTGGTTGCAATGACTCATGTCACATCAACTTTCCTGTCATACAATAAACACACATACACCCTACGCATAAAATAAATGGAGGAAAAAGTAGTGGCGCACGTCAAGTAAATACCAAACAATCCTGAATATAAATCTTAAATAATCTCCATGACAAGACACTTACGACAATTGTATGCTTTATGGGAACAGTTTGAGACCCCTTCCTGTAATAATTTTAATCACAGTATATCAAGGCTCAAAATATATGTTTTTCTTTGAGGAGCAGTTTTGCTAACTATCCATCCATCCATTTTCAACACCGCTTATCCTGGTTATCATTTCTTTATTGGAGGAGCAACTTCCTAATTTTGAGGAGCAATTTTTTGCAGCCTAATTGCACAGGGTCCCGAGAAGCAAAGGTTATATTAAACAATAAAAACATGACAATAATGGGGGAGGTGCATGTAGGGCCGCAGCTAAATCTTTTAGTATTAAAACAATTGAGTATGTGGATCAACTATATTTTTGCTTGATGAAATAGCAATTATGAATACAAATGAGAAAAAAAAGTCCTTTCACTTCATAACATATGACTAATAGGTTTCCTTTTTGATATAATCAAGTTTCCATCCATCCATTTTTTTTATCGCTTATCCTCACTAGGGTCGTGGGCTGCGGGAGCCTATCCCAGCTATCTTCGGGCGAGAGGCGGGGTACACCCTGAATCGGTCGCCAGCCAATCGCAGGGCACATAGAAACAAACAACCAGTCACACTCACATTCACACCTACGTGCAATTTAGAGTCTTCAATCAACCTACCACGCATGTTTTTGAGATGTGGGAGGAAACCAGAGTGCCCGGAGAAAACCCACCCAGACACGGGGAGAACATCCAAACTCCACACAGGCGGGGCCGGGATTTGAACCACGGTCCCCAGAACTGTGAGGCAGATGTGCTAACCAGACGGTCACTGTGCCGGCTGTAATCAAGTTTGTTTTTCTTAAATTCACACTGTGTATAAAACATTCATTCACTCATCTTCCATTCCGATTATCCTCACTAGGGTCGCGGGCGTGCTGGAGCCAATCGCGAGGCGAAGGTTTGCTTCACGTCCGGTGGGAACGTAGCATACTGTGTAGGTATTAATGTTAATTCACTAGAGCCCAATCATGCTTTCGTCAATATTACAAGACAACAGTCATTGACATTCTACTAACATTGTTAAGCAAATCAAACTACATCACCACAACATTCGCTTGTTGTTTTTTTTCCCCTCCTTTCGTGGTGACTTTCAGTAATGAGCTGTGTGTATCCGTAAGGGATAGCCACTTTATGAGGGATTGCAAAGAGGACCGCACCCCGGCTTGTTCTCTGTAGATTTGAACATCATACATCCTGATAACGCATATCCCGTATATAAAAGAGACGTTTGTGCTTTTTTTAGTGGAAGAAGAGGCAAACTAAATAATTACTGAGATACAGAAAACAAACCGATCAATGATAATTCGGGGGATATTTTATTTACCTCACCGAGAGTGTGTAGCCCGGGTACAAAATTAAATACCACGTTCTATAAGGGCCTATTGTACCATGCAGAGCGTACCTCACGTTTTCAGTTTTATCGAGTACCGTCCCAGCCCATCTATCCTTTTCGTCTTAATGCAATACCAAGATATTGGATCGGACTCAGTATTGCCAGATACACAAATTAAAGTCACTCAATTCGGAGACGGGTGCAAATAAACCTGATTGGGACATCACATTTTGTAACGCTTTTGAGTTAAAAGAAAACTGAATTCAGAGTTCATTTTAATCACACTACAATAATTAAAAAAAAAAAAAACATTGTAACTTTCAAATTTTTTATTGTAGTTTGATTAGAAATGTGTTTGTTCTTTTCATAATTTGGACTACTTATGGTACCTTTTTTGACCTCTGCAAGGACTCCATCGACTCCTGCAGCAACAGCAGCTCTCTTGGCCTCTCTGGACTCCTGGTTAGCTCTGTCCTTCTGCTTCTTCTTACTGGCGCTAGAGGACAGCTCGGATCCATGTTCGCCACCTCCCCTCTGCTGATTCGGAGCGCCACCGCGACGGCCCGCGGTCCCATTGCCACCGTTGCTGGACATCTTCAGACACTTGGCGCTAACGGGCCGCCCGTCGCCAGATTCACTACCGCTGCTGGGGTCTGGATCTGAGGTGTGCCGCTTCCTGCTTGGCCCAGCTATCTTGGCGATGATACTGGTCGGACCTCTCTCAGAACAGAATCTGGAAGGTTAACAGGGAAGGGAAGCTACGGCATCAGGTAGGGAGACAAACAAAATCATTCAATTATTCAATGAGCATGATTGTAAAGAGTGATAAACTATTTTTATCTACTCAGGGTGGGCCAAATATACAGTCAGTCAATCAGAGGCACTTTTAATTTTGGCAGGTGTGCGCTGACTCCAATTCAACATGAGTAAATATGATTACTTCAATCCTGAATTTATCTTTAAATAAACTGTGGTACTTAAGTGTGATATATTGCATTGTTTTGTCGCATGGCACCATATCCATAGGCCAATATCAGCTATCCGTAGTCACAGCCTGACATTCAAATACAGGAATCCTTCGTTTACGACGCACTAAAATGCATACTCCATATATTAAGAAATTCTTGCTTCAAATTATAGCGTTTGCAGACAGCGTACGATTAATTAGTATGGACAGCAGCATAAGAATATGTCGTTACGTAGCACAACAAAGTACGCTCAGTTAATGCTATACTTGCCGATTTTCATTTCATTGTTTTATATTTATGGACTATGTTTTTGTACAGCTATTTACTGTAATTATGACTTTACTAAAGCATTACTGTAAGTTAAGAAGAGAGACCCCAAACTCGATGTGCGGTAATATCAGATTGTAAATTACGCTGTGCTTTCCCCCATATAAAATATAACTTCTATTGACAGCATCGTGGGCTTTAGCGGAAGCATGTTTTACTCAACAGCAGAAAAGAGACAATCCCAAAAAAAACATCCATCCATCAATCCATTTTCTGAACCGCTGATCCTCACTAGGGGTGCGGGTGTGCTGGAGCCTATCCCAGCTGACTCTGGGGAAGAGGCAGGATACACCCTGAACTGGTCGCCAGCCAATGCCAGGGCACATATAAACAAGCAAGCATTCGCACTCACATTCATACCTACGGGCAATTTAGAATTGCCAATTAACCTACCATGCATGTTTTTGGGATGTGGGAGGAAACTGGAGTACCTGGGGGAAAACCCACACAGGCACGGGGAGAACATGCAAACTCCAAACAGGCAAGGGCAGATTTGAACCCGGGTCCTCAGAACTGTGAGGCAGATGTGCTAACCAATCATCCACTGTGGCTAAATGCCAAACTGTTACAGACTAATCAGACAGATTTCTGAAACTGAAGCTATTTGTTTTTTTATATACAGTATATAATGGTAAATCATTTTTGCAAATAAGGTGTTAATTGGACAATTTGAGAAATATTTAACTATGTATGCTGCTTAATTTACAAGACAATTATCCAATTACTGGCATAGGACACAAGAAATTGTTGCCTTGCATAAAGCCTCCCTAATAATGTGTCTAAACCAGTGATTCCCAACCTGTGTGCCAGGGCACATTAGTGTGTCATGAGCGCTCTTCAGGTGTGGCTTGGGAAATATAAAATTTTACTTAATAAAAAATTCTTTATTTCCAAGAAATAATGTATCTTTATTCATCTATTTATGCTAGTGAGGCAAAGTGACAGACAGAAGAAATGAATGCTCTTCTATTAGATGGGAAGAAGTACATACAGTAATTAATGTATCCACTTTTTGTGACATTTTTGTTTGTTGGGGTGCCGTGAGATTTTTCAATTGTAAAATATGTGCCTTGGCTCCATAAAGGTTGGAGATCACTGGTCTAAACACAGGGTAAATACATTTTGCCTTGCCAAGTAGCTTTACACCAGTGATTAATCCCCAAACCACTGTGAGGGTTTTGATATTCTTAGAGGCTACAGGTGTTCCAGGCCCTCACCTCTTACAAAATAAAACATTCTATTTGTTAACATACCATGAAATGGTAGTCAAACTTTATACTTCCAACACCACAAGTTTTTTTCCCCCCAGAGGGTTTTTTTTTCAAACTACACAGCTTAGAAATTATTTAATGGACTATCACTCGAGCCAACCTTTTCTAACATTCCATGCTGCAAAATAAGTAAAGTATGTATGATTATTGCTGATATCGGATCAGACAAAACTCCAGGCTGTAATATCAGTATCGGATCGGAAGAGAAAAAGTTGGATTGGAACATCTTTAATAGGGGTTGGAAATTAATCATTGCCAGTTAGACGTGCGCCCCACTCATCTAACAGGCTACTATGAAGGAGCATGTGTTTTTGTATTCTGCAGTTAATAAATCCAATAAAGGTAATTTCATCATAAATCAGAACACTGTGCTCATAACTGAATATATGGAGCGAGCCCCCATTGATAGAAAAGCAAGTGAACCAGCTTGTGTTGATTAGCGTTGCAGCATAATGTGGTGGGGACGCATTACAGATGTTGGGTAGTCTGTGAGTGGGCCAGGTTTCTCGTCAGGCTGTACCCAGCATAACATGCAATATGATGTATCACCTTCCCAGGACACTAGACCTACTACAGCCTCTGGAGTGCGCATGAGGAAACACGCTTCAGTCTTTGGCAGAATATGTGCCAGGCCAGATATGAGAGGGAAAGATCACACTTCAGGGTTACCGCACCCAGGGTGTGCACATGGCCAGAAGGTGTGCAAATGATAGAATTAAGTGGATGGCAGAATGGCCCCAGTCAGAAAAGCTCAGAGCTGCGTACCTTTTCTGACTTAAGCATACGGGAAAATAAGGCCCTAATTGAATAGGTAGACTTTTACCAGTAAGTTGTATTCTTCAAGTGTACTAATCAGCAGGTGTGATATAATGCTGCCACCTTGAATAGTGTCGAAGAAATAGTTGTACTTCATGAGCAATTTGTTCCTGAAAAACCTGTCACTCTGTGACACTAACACCAATTTTGCAGTCCATAATCCACTCATGTAAACTAAACATTTTTAAAAAATAAAGTTAGATTAAATGATCTGAAAAATTTAATCTTTAATTTAATTTAGAATTACATCAACCATACTGCAAAAAGATCAATTGTAAAATTAAGGTGAGAAACTTAATTTATCGTCAGTGACAGGCTCAGTTTAGTGGTACTTAAAACTCTAAATATTGTTTAGGCTATCAAATTAAGGTTTTAAAGGACACCTTTTGTTTTATCATGAGATTGAGTGATAAGATTTTCAGCAAAGTTCTGTCCCCTTAATTAAAAAATGTTACCCGATGACAGTCGCTCCGTGATAGAAACAGTTCTAAAAATGACTAATAGAAGAAATTAGCTCCGCTGTCAATTGTTATGTAATACAGAGGGTCCAAATAATTATGAAAATCAAACATTGCAGTTTTAACGCACTTAAAAAAAAAATATTCTTATGTGGGCACTAAAAATACAGAAACCCTCTTGCTTAAATTCCCTTACTTTGCTCGAAAATGATTATTTACTAACTACAATAATGAATCTTCATTCATATATCTATGACGGTGACGCATACTGACAAGCACAGCAATTAAATGCTCTTCCACTAAACGGCAGAAGGTACAATTAGCCTGTGTATCCACCCGGTGCCATTCATATAAGAGAATAATACGATTGTGTTCAACTAAACAGTCCCGGATTTCAAACTGAGGAGACGAAATCATCATTTCCCTATAATATATACTTTTTTTATTATTATTATTATTGGCTTGCACAGTGACCTTTTGGTCATGTAAAATAATTGCATTGGCTCAAAAAAGGTTTGGAAAACCAGGCTTAACAGCAGCAGCACTTGTGGTTGCTAGCGTAAACACAATGGTTGTTATTGACACTGCCCTACTGCCGAAGTGGCAGATAAAGGCCGCCGTGTATCTTTGAAATGCACCACTCTGTGCGTTCTACTCCATTGTTCAGTTTTTACGAGATCATGTTTTTACGAGATCATGTTTCCAGCCCTCCACTGATTTTGCACCACTGGCGTCTTTAAAAACATCGACACCTTTACACCACATGTAGTTCTGCCGCTTAGAATTTAACATGGCAAAGTCAAAATTGTGTTACTCATGCTTAGCTGTCCCTAACGTTCACCTAAATGCGTTCATTAGACTGTCAACATCTTGAATTTTGCAGCAGAGACACAATAATCGATGGCTTAATGTCATTAGCCGCCGCTAAAGCTAATGCTAACCTCCATTTTACACTTGGGTCACCTGGGACAAGGGGCTGTGTTGATATTGTAAGGAAACCATCATACTCACCGAGTGTCAATTGAAGGCGAAGTGTTGTATTTTCTGTGTGCGTGTACACAATGTCCGGCGACTTGCTTGCTGTGCGTGCCCACCGGCTGCCGAGCTTTCTTCGCTTCTCTTGGCGACAGCAGGCCGCTCAGCTCCTTGCCGCACTCGCAAACCTGCAGTCCACGGCTATGCTTCTGGAATGTTCTTTCGTTTTTCTTTTCCTTTTTTTTTTTATCCAGGAGCCATTTCGGACAAAATGAAACCGTTAATTGTGTACGTGTGTTTTCACCAAAAGACGATAGCCGAAAGACGGTCAGTCTAATGGTGCCATTGACGAGTGTGCAATCGGCGAGGGGGTTACTTTGTTTCGGACAACATCAACATCCTGGCCCGCCGAGCCTAAAGAGGGCCGCACACTTCCTGGATGGCGACACCACGTGATCTGTAGCCCTTCCCCCTTTCCCGTGCGCACGTGCGCGTCTTACATCGCCAAACGACATTCAAACAAACACGTCCTCGTTTCAGCTTTCACAACTCGTTTTAAGGTTTTGAAAGGTACACTGTACACGTTGGTGGTGTTTATAGAGCTCAGAACATAAGATGTGAATCAGCCGTTTCGCTCAGCTATTTCTTCTTTTGTGTAAGCAAATAAAAATAAATTTGAAAAAAACCGGATTCGTTTTTTTCGACAATTACCGTGAAAAACGGCAAATAATTTTGGTCAAGAATCAAGAAAACAAATTTAAAAGCTGTGCTGGACAGGTGGGACGGAGGAGAGAAGGAAGGCAGCAAAGTAATTTTTCGAGGTGTCACACTTAATTGATTAAGCAACAGCGCAAATCCTCTGATTTCATCCTCTCAACAGTAAATATTCTAATTGGTTTTGTCCTTCATGAAAGCAGACTGATTGTCTTTTGTGTTTAATCAAAATAAAACATTTGCAAACATCTGCTTTTACTTTGAAAGCAATGATCAACAGTTTTCCCAATTTTCAGACCAAACCAGTAACTATTATGTCAAAATAAACCAGTTTAATCTATTACGATAATATTCGTTATTTGAAGACGTAGTATGGATAACCTGTAATTGACCTGCAGTTGAACCTGTTGAGCCTCGGAAGTGTTTATCTGACTAGTAGTATAGTCCTTTGCATTAATCAGTACCCAACTAGCACAGACTTCGCAATAGTTTTGAAAAAGTCAGATTGTATTGAAACAAGCCCGCCAGGTGATGGTTTCACCTGGTGAACCGTTTTTTTTTTTTTCAACTGTATTACATTTTGACATGGTAATAGAGTGGCTTTAGGTTTTGTATCAGTTTATCATTTTGTTGATTTGTGCTGATATCGACCTGATGGATTGTACCTTTTCACGAAAATACCAAGCAAATTCATTGCATTTATCTTTGGCGAGGTGTTCTGGAGCTGTCTGAATTGGAGGATCTGTGAGCTTGTCAACCACAGCAAACAGTGTGTGAGTATTTTTGAGGCTCTTACTAATGATCTCAGAAAAACGTTGCTGTCTAGCCCTGACTAACTCTTGGTTAAAATAACTAAGACCTCTGTAGATGTCATAGTACATTTGGAGTTTAGTTTTTCTCCATTTACGCTCTATTGTCCTACATTTAGATTTCAAGGCTTTTACCATCATAGTACTCCTCCGTGGTGTTTTAGGTTGGGTCAAGGTTGTCTTAATTTAAATAGGTGCAACAGTATGCATGACATTTGAGCTTTTCCACCTAAACCTATCCAACAGTTCATCAACTGTCTCTGCTTTCACAGTTGGTGACAAGGCTATGGTCTCCATAAACTTACCGGTAGTGCTGGTAGTCTCATTTATGTACCTTTTCTCACGAGACAAAGAGCTTGCCTGAACTTCTGTGAGAATCTGTAATTCAAAGAACAAACAAAAATGACCAGAAATAATCAAGTCCTTAATGTCAACAGATACAGTACAATTTCACCCCACCTATGTGGATTTTGCATGTTCTCCCTGTGCCTGCGTGGGTTTTCTCCGGGCACTCCGGTTTCCTCCCACATCCCAAAAACATGCATGGTAGGTTGACTGAGGACTCTAAATGTTCCATAGGTGTGAATGTGAGTGCGATTGATTTCTTTATATGTGCCCTGCGATTGGCTGGCGACCAGTTCAGGGTGTACCCCGCCTCTCGCCCGAAGATGGCTGGGATAGGCTCCAGCACATACACGACCCTTGTGAGGATAATGCGGTACGGAAAATGGATGGATCGATGGATGAATAAAACCTTTTGTTTTTTTGATGAATAATTAGGCCTACTATGTTACTGTATTTTAATTTTGGTCATGATACTTGGAGAGTGAAGTATATGTTGAAGTGGTCTTTGCGTAAAAAGTTTGAGAATGGTAGAATGAATGGGTCAGTCGTGATGGATACATATTGGTCGTAGTAGTGCGCAAAAGTTTGTAAGAATTCAAACATGCACATTTGGTAACAACTACTGTATATTAATGTATGTGTACATATTGACATGGATATGTAACCCAAATATTACTATGCAACATTTGGAAATAATATTCAAAGCAAAACAATACAATACATATTTCCAACCTTTATTCACAAAATTAAGGCACTGTAATACATTATTATTTTGACTTTTATGTTCTCGGCTTTTGTGTCACATTTTGTAAAGCATGAATTTAGGAGAATTAAGTTGTACGTTGTGTGGCAAGTAACTTCTGAAGGGTTGATTACAATAATGCATGTTTGAGGCTTTCCTTATTAGCGTCTTTACCAAAAAAAGGGGCTTGAAATGCGGTTTTGATTTAATCAGTTCAAAACTTATACACCGAGTGTGTACAGGTTAAATGAGTTGAGTACAGATCAGAGCAAACTGCCACTTTATTTAACCCGCTGCCTCGAAATGAATAACAAAAAAATAAAAAATAAATGTAACAAAAAAAAAAGTAACATTGTATCTCATATCTTTGGATTATTGACATTTGTGATTAAAATTATACACACATTTTTGATATTCAATACACACATTTACAATCATACAATTTCCGATGTTTTTTTTTCTTTAAATACTGAAAACCCACAACTTCCACACATTAAGCATTCCTCGGTAAAAGGTATGTTCCCCCCATGTCAAGCAGTGTGCAGAATAGTAAGGTGGAGGCTACTACTGGCACGTGTTATATATTTGGATCTGTTTGTTGATGTCATTGAGGATGGCTCTCATCTTGTCTTCCAAGCCATCCAGCTGACGAGCTTTCCCTTCCAACCTTCTCTCATTCTCCTCATAGTTTTTCTCCAGCTCTGTGGGAGTCAAAGATTTCAGCGGAAACCAACAAATATATTCAGTAATTTTTTTTAACAGTAAAATTCCATCCATTCATTTTCTATAGCATTTGTCCTCATTAGGGTTGCGAGTCCGCTGGAGCCTATCCCAGCTGACTTTTGGGTGAGAGGCAGGGTACACCCTGGACTGGTCGCTAGCCAATCACAGACAACAAAATTACCCACCTAAATTTGATTATAGCAGTCTGAGTCAATGATTTATTCAAATATTTTTCCTAGCACACAAAAAAGTACCTGCTAGTCTCTGCAACTTGTTCTGGGCATCTTGCAGTAGTTGTTTCGCTTCATCCCTAAGACTCTCTGCCTTCGTCTTGGCATCTTGTACAGCTTTGGCCTTAGTGGCAACGCGCTGCTTCACCTCATGGTACTTATCGGTCAACTGTCCGTCTAGAATCTGAGCATTAGAAGGAAAGAGTGTATGTGTCAGTAATGAGGCAACATTTGCCCATACAGAGTCATAAGCACATGTACCTGCTTGGCTTCGTTCGCTTTGTCTCGTGCCATGGTGGCTGTCTCTTCAGCCCGGGCTGCTGCCATGCTGTTGTTAGCGCGTTTGGTCTTCAGCACATTGATCTCTCGACCCAGCGTGCCCAGACGGTCCATAGCCTCTCTCAGTTGCCTCTCACCGTTAGATGTCTCTGACTCTATCTATGGAGTTCACACACAAGAAACAATTTCAAATCAGCCCACAGGTCCTACTGTATCTATATGTTACAATGGCAATGTGTTTACAATTCTGACACCAAATTAAGACAATTAAAAACCAAGGTAGTGAAAAGTAGCCTTACATACATGATTAACACAAATCCACCCATCCATCCATTTTCTATCCTGCTTATCAAACAAAAACAAATTGTTCAAATACGTGTTCGCATATTATTGCGTTATAGTGCATGTGGTAGGAGTACAACTGTTTAAAAAAAATTATATGGTCTCTTTTTTACAGATTTTCACATTTATGGGCGAGTGTGGAACATATTCCCTGGTATAAACACGGGTTGACCGTATATTTTGTTTTATTATGCAGTACAGTGGTTTACTTCTTTATAGGTGTATTACAGTGAGGCATATTAATAAATATAAGAGTATTATTGTACAGTTAAAGTGAAAATAAATGTCTTCAAAATTTGACACCACAGAGAAGAGTGTTGTAAACAGCTCTGCCAAATTTTAATGATTTTAAAAAATGCAGATGCTTCAAAATTATGAAAAATCAAGCCGGCGTATCTGCTTTCCAATGTTGTGGGCATGTCCGCGAAATGCATGAAACCACGCCTCGCTGAAAAATGGATGTTGCTTCGTCTAGGATCTTTCTGATGCCTACACATTTGGCTGCAAAATACATCTGCTTAAAGCCTCCAATGGCTGAAATGTATTCCCCCAGGTCGTCACAGGGCTTTCCAGGCTGCTAGGAGAGGCTCTAGCCATCAGCTAGCTTGCAAGCTAACAGGCTTGGGCCTCTTAACAATACCTAAGTAACTCACAATTGCGCTGAATAACCATTGATGCGTACGAAGACAGTCAAGTTCTTGTACGTAGTGGGGGAGTGGGAGACTCATGCCTGAGGCCGAAGTGCGTCACTGACCAACGTTTTAGCCACGCCTAAGAAAATGAGGAAACCTGAAATGGTGAAAAACAGTTTACACTGTGGGCTTTATTTCGTAGAGACTGCATCTGTGGTGGTAAGCAAATGCTGGCAGATTCTGATTTTCATGCAAGTTCGAGGCTCGCTGAGTGTGTTTGCCAATTTGGCAGACCAATTTGCGCCAGGCTGGGCGTTCCAGCGCAGCAGAGGGAATGTCCTTTGAATTGTGCCTGGCAGAGTGACAATTTGGTGGCAGAAAGCTGATCTAAATTTACATCTCTTCAGACCATGTCTAACTGCCGGCAAGAGCGTTTGTCTAATGCGATTTTAGAGTCAATTTGATTGTGGCACAGGGAAACAGACACTGAGCTACGCGGACATATTTAAGTGGCCAGCGGTTAACCCCGATTCATTCTGTATACTCGCTCGCATTGTCTGTTGCCACACCGGCCACAGCAGTGACAATGTGCATGGATCACTGCCTTTACGCATCGTCCTCTTGTGTCTGCGTTGAGACGTTGTCAGTTGCACCACATTTCAAGGGAATGAGAACCGCTTTCATTGGTGCTGAATAAAGTCAGCTTAATAAATAAATAAGTCAGCTTAATAAATAAATAAAGTCAAATTTCATCCATGGCAGAGTTCCAAGTTGAAAACCACTGCTGACCAAAAAGAACAAAGTCTTGTCTTACTTTTGTACACAAAAAACAAACAAACAAACATCAATGATTCCCAATATTCTATGGACTTATGAGACAAAGGTTGAACTTTTTGGAAGGTGTGTATCTCGTCAAATCTGGCGTAAATGTAACAGCATTTCAGAAGAAAAAAAAACTTCATACGACAGACAAACCTAGTCAGACATGGTTTTGGAGTGGCCTTGTCAAATTCCAGACTTGAATCCAATTGAAATGCTGTGGCATGACCTTAAAAAAGGCCGTTCATGCTCGAAAACCCACCTTGGTTGCTGAATTAAAGGTGCCATATTTTACGAAACCAACTTTTTCGAGTATGTGGGATGTAATATTGGCTCTATTGTGCCTCAATAAACGTGAAATATGAATTAAAATTGTCCACAGATTCCTGAGTTCCAGACATTTTTCTGCCAAGAGGCCTGAAATCAGGTCATTCAAATTTCTGGGTTATCTACGTCACTAGCGAAGATCTCCCCCGACCTCTCTGCTTTCCTGTCAACATAAACATGTGCTCTCACAAGTGGATCTTCTATACAGAGGCAACCAATCAGAGGAAAGGGGGCAGTCTTAGCCCAATATGGACAAAGCGAATACAAAACTTGGTCAAACAAGTAGAAGTACTGAAGGTGTCAGAGTGGATTTTTCTAAATACTCTTATGACAAAACCAGGGTGTTTTTGGAAATGAAATTGACACTTTTATACTAAGTCCATGTTAGAGAGTCACTCTATGGAGGTCTCAATAGCCAAAATATGGGACCTTTAAAACAGTCCTGCACGGAAGAGTGGGCCAAAATATCTCTACAGAGATGTGGAAGACTCATTGCCAGTTATAGATTTCAGTTGTTGCAGTTGATGCTGCTGAAGGTAGCCCAACCAGTTATTTTTTTAAATTACGTTTTCCACACAGGGCCAGGCAGCTTTGAATAGTTTTTTTCCCTAATAAATAAAATCACAATTTAAAAACTGCACTTTATGTTTATTTGGGTTATCTTTGTCTGATATTTACATTTGTTTGATGATCTTGAACAATAAAGTGGGGAAGCTTTCCAAAAAAATAAGAATTTGAGCAGGGGTCAAATGTTTTCCCCACAGTACTGTATTTAGAAACAAATCTCTAAATTCGATTAGGAGGGTCTTTAATAGGCTGTATGATGGCGACAGTTTGAGCCTGGAAATGAAATAATTCACTCAATTCCTATTCCTATTCCTATGGGAAAATGGACTTCAAAGTCAACTAGTGTCATGGAATGGACTGTGTTTGACTTTGGGGGTTCCCCTGTATTAGCATGATGGGGCATTAAAAAAGAAAAAAGGAGACTAAACCAGTGGTCTGGGTACATTTGGTTACCTGTGCCAGGCGGGTCTCAGTGTCATCAATGTCAGCTCTGGCTCTGGCGATGGCCTTCTCTGCAGACGTTTGGGCCGTCTTAGCATCCACCAAGGCCTGCTTCACTGTTTCTGCAGTGGTCTTCACGCCTTCAGCATGATGCCTGTACAGCAGCACATAGAATCCATATGGGACATGACGTTTACGTTTTTATTTCGTTTTTACTTTTCTTTTTCAAATTCAGTTAGTTTTAATTTGTTTTTAAAGCAGGTTTGTTAGTTTTTATTAATTTTTTCCCTTCAAAAATGCTTCATTTTGTTTTAGATTTGATCAGTTTCAGTATAATTTTATTTTATTTTTGTATTTGGGGTATTTGCCGATCGAAGAAGCCGGTCATGCAGTTTCGATCGTTTTCCCAGCCTTGATCTGTTAGTGGAGGCTTCAGTAAGCAAATCCCGGCATCCAGACCGGTCAAGCCCGCAGTTTCCTTTCCTTTTTGCCTCCCTTTTGTTTTCACTTTTTGTGCGTCTTCTTCTTCAACTAAACCTGCCTCCTTTCCTCCTGAGATGCTCAGAGAAAAACCATCCCCAGGGCCAACTGATCTACAACTGAGTAACGCATGGCAGTCGTTGCCAGAGTGTACAAAATTAGTGCCTACTAATTGTGTGGTAAGATACCAACTTCACACACTTTCCAAATTTGTACTAGCTCAACACGCTGTAACCTAGTCACGCTCATTTTTAGTCCAGCAACACACAATGTCCAATTTTTCTTTACATATACCTAGTTTCTTTCGATTCCCATTATTATTATTATTTTATTTTTGTGGTAGAGTCCCTCTGTATGTTACCCCGTAGTTCCCCTTTGAGATTTAATGACATTTTCTATAAAATTCCACTTCCTGTCATGCTTTGTATGTGTTTGAGTTCAATAGTGAAACTGCTGTAATCTAGAACTCGTATTTCCTTCACGCAGCACCCTTCCAAATTACTGAAATTGATCAAGGTTTTTTGTCACTTTTCCTAAATTGCACATATAAAAAGAGACGTGGTTCCCCTTTACGAGATAAATAGTTTCGTTCTAATGTTAAACGTAAATCGAACTAAACCGGAAGTAATGCTGGTGCTCACTTCCAGCGTTTTCTTTGTCCAAAATTAATTACACTTTTATCCAAACCCAATATATGCTACATTATTTATTTTCTTCTCATGTGGATCACTGTGTATGACAGGTGCAATACAAATAAAATTGAGGTGATTAATTGACCAATGATAAATACCTTTCCCTCTTGGCATCCAGCAGTAGTTTTTCTGCCTTACGGACATCATCCTGTGTCTGTGCCAGGATGGCATCTACATTGGAAAGGCTGCGGACGCGTTCTTTGATTTCGTCTACGAGATGTCTGATCTGGAGAGGGGAAGCAGGGATGGATAACTCCAGCACACGGTTCGCCACGGCCTCAATATGGTCAGGGTCTGCCCCTTCCTCTGAACGAAAGACACAAGACATGTTGTTAAGTTAAGAAGTCATTATCATAACGTCATTAATCTAGCAGACTCACGCATGAGGAAGTCCCTGATCTGTTTGATGAGGTCTCGCAAGTCGTTGTTGGAGCGCTCCACTTTGTTCTTGGTGCTTTTGGCTTTGTCGAGAGCTGCTCGGGCTTTATCCTTGGCCTCCTCTGCCTTGGTTTTAGCCTCTGCCACCTCACCAAAACAACACACCCTCTTAAAACTGCAGTAATAATTCATCTGCATTTGCTGTCTTCCATTCAATGAACAATGTGTGTGGGTTTGTTAAAGGGCCCATATTTTGGCTATTTAAACATCGACAGTGACTCCCTAACATGGATTTACTATAAAAGTGTCATACTTTTTTTTTTTTTCTCTTCATACAAGTGTCCAGAAGAGGCCCCTCTGACAGGGTACTTCTGTTTGACCCAGTTTTGTATCCACTTTGTCCACATTTGGCTAAGACCACCCCCTTTCCTCTGATTGGTTGCCTCAGTGTAGACCCAACCCTCACTACATTTGAGAACACACGTGTTTGTTATATTGACAGCGCTGGCTCAGGGGCGGAGAGGTAGGCGGAGATCTTTGCTCGTGATTTACAGTAGATTAAGTCGAGAAATTCGAATGACCTGATTTCAGGCCTCTCAGCAGAAAAAGAGTCTGGAACTCAGGAATGTGTGGATGATTTTTATTCTTATTTCACATGTTTACTGAGGCACCATAGAGACAATACTACATCCCAAATACTAGAAAAGTTGGTTTGGTGAAATATGGAGCCTTTAAAGACCATGGATTTTAATTTAATATAATTGAAAAAGATAATTTATTATATTTATTATAATCCCTCAAGGGGAAATCAAACTCACACTGCAGGTTAATTTTTGTGTTGCACACCACATAGAGAACCAGATCACACACATGAACCTTTCGGCTCCCAAGGCCAATCCATACAGATGAGCTACTGCCCTACCACTAGTGACCAACTATCCAAACCAATATTTAATTTCTGTCAAGTTGTTTTTTTTTTTTTTTTTTAAATCACATTAAACTTAACAACCTTAACAGTTATTTAAGAGCCCTTTAAAAGTAAACTGAAAATGGCATTTGTCGGTTTCCCTCACATTTTTGTCTCGAATTGAAACTTGCTTATCATGAGTAGATATACTTACACTGTTATAGTTATACCCCATTAAATGTCAGAGGACAAAGATGTTATGGGTTCAGTTAAAATTCATATTTGCATTGTTTATATGTTATGTCATACAGGCATGTCACTTCCAGCAAGTGGTCAACTATAGTTTAGCTAAAAATGTGGTTTTTATTACACGTAATGTTGTTTTTATTACATGTATTGAGCACTCCCCAAACATACCCAAAGCTCAACAACCCGGAAGTGACGTTGCAATTGCCAAACACAGTGTGCGACACTCTATACGTAATGGCGAGCAACGTGTTGGAATATGAGGAGGAGGAGGATTTCGACGTACAGGAGCACCCAAATGAACTTGGCATCGTCAAACCGTACGTTTGAGCCGATCGGGAGGTTGGAACCTGACAGTGACGATGACGAGCAGCCAAGTAGCAGTTGTGCAACAGAAAAAGAGAGTGGCCAGAAATATTGGCACCCCCAGGGGTGCCAATATGTTTGAGCACGACTATATGTATTATATATTCATATATGTTTCAGTGGCACAGCACAAGCTTTTACATAGTATGCAGTATTCCTATATATTGTCTCCCCCTCGCTTGAGTAGCTTTATAACACGCCGCACAGAAAGTCTTTGCCGTGTCTGTTGGCTTGTAATATAGGCAAAAGTACAGACGACGGTACTGAAAATTACTGCCTGGGTCTTTTTTTCCTACTGCCCATTGCATCATAACCATAATAGAGTCGTAGGTATATACAAGGAAATCGTCACCTGTTGTCTGCACCGCTTCGCCGCTGCACCATGGCGGCTGCGAGATTTAGTTCTCTTGCTGGTCCCGATGCCCGTAGGAAAAATAGTTGGCACCGCAAATCCGGTTTCAGCCTCTGCCTAACTACACCTGTGTATCCAATGCTTTCTGCTAAGTCTTTCTCAAAACACGCCGGTTCGACGTGATCGGCACAGAGTTTGCAATTCTTGCTAGGCACCCACAGCTGACCATGTTTCTTCCCCTGTCGAATGACTTTCCCTAGCCACTGGTCACTTATTCCTTTTTCACTTGGAAAGCCAACGAAACTCCTGCCACTGGCTGAACCATTTGTACAACCAAATGCCACACAATAAACCATCGTGACATCGCTAAATCATACGACACCAAATATACAAGGATGGGAACAACAGGATGGCCGAATGAACAAACTGTTTGGTTCGAGTTACGTCACAGTGCCGGACAGAGCCGAAGACTGGAAGGCCCTAGATGCAAAAAGCATTCTGGATCATATTTATCGATTTAACTGCTGTATATCTGCTATATAATCACTTTGAAATGGCAGATGTGGTTTGTAAAGGGGTTCTAGAGTTATCAAGATAATTTTTAACATCTTTGTCCTTCGACCTTTAAACAATTCACCATATACTTTTCCAGAATCCAGTTGGCTGGCACTGTGATTACAACTATAAGTATAGTGCTTCCGTACCTTGGTAACAAGTCCCTCTACTTCTCCCATGGCTTTGTTGAGCTGCTTCTCGGCATGCTTGGCTCTCTCCAAAGCATTATCAGCTGCTGCTACAGCACCGTTACAGTTCAGCCCTCCGCAGTGACGGTTCCCCTCATCGTCACGGCAACCTGCGCCTCCACAAGGGCTTTCCGCACAGGGCGCATCACCTGTGGCACCGCAAACCTGTTGACAAGTTTATGTCTACTTGTCATTTTCTGGCTACATAAAATTATAGAAAACATTTTCATTACACGCTAGTTGAGTAGATGAAGGGAAAGAGAGATTCCTTTGACGAAATACATTTATCTGTAATACAAAATATATATTTTGGATTAATTATACTATCTATATATACTGTACATAGTAATAAATAGTTACCCATCTGTATCCATCCATCCATTTTCTGAGCCGCTTCTCCTCACTAGGGTCGCGGACGTGCTGGAGCCTATCCCAGCTGTCATCGGGCAGGAGGCGGGGTACACCCTGAACTGGTTGCCAGCCAATCGCAGGGCACATACAAACAAACAACCATTTGCACTCACATTCACACCTATGGGCAATTTAGAGTCTCCAATTCATGCATGTTTTTGGGATGTGGGAGAAAACCCACGCAGTACACGGGGTGAACATGCAAACTCCACACAGGCGGGGCCGGGGATTGAACCCGGGGTCCTCAGAACTGTGAGGCTGACGCTCTAACCAGTCGTCCACCGTGCCGCCCACATCTGTATCATTAATGATTATTAATAATTTAAAAGGCTGAAATCTGATGCTACTAAATGAAAAGAGTAGATAAATACAATTTCATGGAACGATTAGAATTTAGGTTGTAGTGCTTCTGATAGTTTAGGCCAGCAGAGAAGGCCACCACTGCGAATACAAATACAAACAAATACAACAACTACTACTACCCTCATCATATATCTGGTTGATGTAGACTGTAATCATGATTCTTAATTGATAAATAAATCTGTTATATAAATATATACTGTATAATGTAGATGGCAAGCCTATCAGACCTTCTCATTGATCTTCTGCATGTCCAGATCCTGAACTTGGGTCTTGAGTTCTCCCAGCGAGCGCTTGTTGGCGCCATTTTTGCGGTTGAAATCGTCCTTCTTGGCAGAGATGAGGCGCTCGGTGCGACGCCGGGTGTCGGCCGATTGGCTGACTGTACTGGGCCTGTTCACTGTTGATTCATTGGCACGGCGCTCAGCGTCCAAAGACTTGTTGTAAGAGGCACGAATGCTGTCATACGCGCCTGAGAAAAAGGAGATTCAACTTATTCATTGAACTAACTGTAGCAAAACAGTACATTTTGTAAATTAAGGACAATTCTGCATTTAGACTGGGAGGGCAGTACGCAATCAGATCTAATTTTTAGTAACACACATTTTATATTAATAGAGTCCAATGATTTAATGGTGAAATTATGTGGCGGAATAAACTTATCCTATTGGCCTTCAAGTGCTACTTTTAGACTGGTCTTCTGACTGCAGTCTGTCCCTCGTTTGTCATTCCAACAGCCGTGTGGGCGCGGATTTTCTTTTTTAAATTGCCATGTGCGGCCTTTATGATTGAGCCCAAGGAACTATTGAAAAACAACAAGTGGTCTTGCAAACCTGTGCTGTGACCAAGAAAATTCATCCAATAAATTCTATTCAGCTACAGGTACAGTATGTTGCTGTGTCTGATCGATAACTAAAATGTTTCTTTAGTTGTTAAGTTTTATTATAAATCACCAGTGTTTTTTCTTATGTGATTAACAAAATTAGTATTGAGAAAAGTTGCAATGAAAAAAAAACATAGGACAATCAGTGAGAGTATACTTTTCTTGCTATTTAGTGTACCCAAGTGGTTGGCGCATCAACTTAAAAAAAACAAACAAAAAAAACATTTTAAAGTATAAGACAACACGATTTCATACACAACAAGTTTAATATGGAGACATTGGAAGTAAGAAAATAAATTTAGAGTCCTATTACTTGCTCACCTAGGAAATTAGAGTTTTTTAGGATATCGAGCTGGCGATGGAGCTGCTCTGAAGTCAGGTTCAGTTCTCTGGCCTCTCGCTCTAGAGCACTCAGTTCCTTGCTTGCCTCTGAGTTGCTGTCTTGGACGACGGTCAGATCTCCTTCCAGATGGTTCAATGTGTCGGTGGTCTCACCAATCTGAGATCTAAGCAAAAAGACATGAAGTTGTAAATGCATATTGGTCATAAAACGTGTTTTATTCACTTTTTATGAAACATTTACAATGAGGAAAAAAAAGCACAAGTACAAGGAATGTGGATTAAAATTCCACTTAATCTGGTTTCTGAATGTGGGATTTTTTTATTTTTTACACTCGAGTATCAAGAATTATACAGTTAGGTCTAGAAGTATTTGGACAATCTGATTTTTCCTTTATGCACCACCATAATGGATTTGACATGACACTATCAAGATGCAATCAAAATTACTATTATGAAGAAATGCTGAGAAGTTGCGCAGCTTGCAAGCACACAACATTGTGGTGCGTGTCTATTGGAAGGCCAATTGTCCACATAACATCCACATAATGTAAGATTGTTGATCATTGATACTGCGTAGGGATCTTTATGACAATGTGCGGTAAGACTTCTACTTTAATTCATCTGAGAGACTGTTTCCACACACTTAATTTCATTTTATTTCACTATAGTATGTCTGTGTGTGAACAACAGCATCAGTGAACTGAGATAATAAGTGTTACTACCCGTTTTTTTCCTGATGGACAATAGGTTGAAGGAAGCGTTTCTTTGAGTGTGGAGGATGTAACCAGCTACTATTTGGGGTATTTCAAAAGGGATGGCCACTATTGTAGGCAATATTTTTTTTTTTTTTTTTTTGCCGTCACACATTAATGCCCAGAGCTGTATGTGTATGCATTAAACTACGCAAGAGATTTAAAGAAAATTGTACCGAAGCTGTTCAATCAGCTCCATCAGCGTGCTAATGGCTGCAGCAGTGAGGTTACGTGAGTT
Organism: Phyllopteryx taeniolatus; assembly: GCF_024500385.1. Taxonomy (NCBI): domain Eukaryota; kingdom Metazoa; phylum Chordata; class Actinopteri; order Syngnathiformes; family Syngnathidae; genus Phyllopteryx; species Phyllopteryx taeniolatus. The sequence goes on along the minus strand of NC_084502.1, from coordinate 21,744,566 downwards.
GACGATGCCCTGAGCTTGGGCCAGTTTCTCCTCAAGATCCCTGAAAGCCTTCTCATAGGCCCCAGTAAGGCCAGTGGTCTGAATGTCATGGGCACGCTCTGCCAAAGCCCTGGTACGCACCGCCAGGTCCTGGTATAAGACATTTTTGCTCCATTGGTAATTTTACATTTCATTTTGGGTGACCTAACTGTAAACGTCATAAAGAAGACCCTACACCTGGACAATGCGGTCCCAGTCCCCAAAGCACTGATGGCAGGGCTGGCAGTTGGGGAAGAGACCAGAGAAACCTCGGGCACACTGGTCACATCGGACACCAGACACCCCCTGCTGGCATACACAGTGACCTGTAACACGGTTGCACTGAGACGTCTCAATGCCTCGCCAGTCGCAGTCACAAGCTAGAAGAAGGGCAGAGCAGAGGGTAGGAAGTAAATATGGAATAGCAGACACCTAAAACTAAAAGAGGCTTGCACATTTATACATCATGCTTTTTATGTTATAGAGACATAAATGCAAATATGTTGTTGTTTTCTATACTGGGCACTGATAACTTTATTTACCCAGGTACAGTAAACACAAGCCATATACAATTGATGACACATTAGGTTTGACTAAGAAAACAAGCTACCTGACATAAAGTACATGTACATTGTAGACAACCAAAATTTATCCCACCCGGCATCCTCAAATTGTTTTTTGTTGTGTTATTATATGGCACGTTTTACAAAAAGGACACAAAGTGCTTTACATTGTTAAAATACACACACACTGACGGTATATATGATATACACACACACACACACGCGGGTTCCCCGCATATTCGAGATCCACAACTCACAGATTCACATAGTTTTGGAATCCTATCCTAGTTTATTCACTGACAAAACACACCCTTTCACCGTTTTGTGCTTAGGCCAAAGCAATGGAAGTATTGTTTTGCCGCCATCTTCTCGCATTTTGATGCTAAGGAACTATATTGAAGTGAGTTAAGGAGCTTCTTTTAGACAAAAGTAGTGCTTTGCCGCCATGTTGTGCCATCTATAGGAGATAAATATGACATAAAATAAAAAATTAATTAATTAAGGTGGGATGCCAATTACTACCATCTTGAGAGTTTAAATACTGTTACCAAATCACAGTGGCCTGCGTTCTGTGCATAAAAAAAATCTCTGCGACTGCAGGGGACCATGGTGATGAATACAATGCATCCCCTGGGTGTCCCCCTCCAGTGGCGAGCTATACTAATTGATAACTTATAATGCCATAAGCGACATCCAATTGTGTAAACTTATTACTTTTAACAAAAGGAATGTAGAACTTTTGCTAAGTGTCTAACCTCTGCACTGTGTCCGAGGGTCTCCCCAGTAGTTCTCCTGACAGTCTGTGCAGGTCTTGCCACCAAATCCATCACGGCACTGACACTGTCCAGTAAACTGTGCAACACAAAAGTGGACAAGGAGGACAGTTGTTTATTGTCCTCCATATGGAAGTGTACACATTTTTAGATAGCGTGGATAACTAACGCATTCTGATACAAATAAAATTCCCAGTAATCAATTTTTACAATTACCGTATGTATGGTGTTTATGATAAACGAAGACACCGAGTATGATAGCTGAACCCCACACGGAGTCCCTAAGTGTTTTTATGGGTTTTTTTTGGAGGGGGGGTGATTACATTTTATTATTAACATTTTTTACCTTTGAAAATTAAGGATGTAAAAAAAAAAACAGATACATGAGGCCCATCTGTGGCATGACCTTCGTGATTCCTCGTTCAAATTCACACACACTCGCTGTTGGTCCTTCGAGGGTCCACTGTACACCACAAATAAGTACATAATCAGAATCCAATGGCACTGGGGGTCTGGTGCCTTGATCAAGGGTAGTGCTCAGAACAGTCCCACATTTTATATTTTGTATCCCCAAACCGTTCTGCTTTTTGGTTAAAAACGTATCTTGAACTCAAGTCAAACTGACAATGTGCTGCATTGTTTAGTTCGTGTACTGTATTTACCTCGTTACACGTTGAAGTGACTGAGTTGTGGGGGTCACAACCGCAGGGTTCACAGCCTTTGCCACTAGCCAGGTTCCAGTGTCCAGGGGAGCAGTGATCACATGTCAGACCGATAACGTTTGGTAAACATTGGCACTGGCCTGTATTCCGCTGGCACACGCAGTCCTCACGCTCCATACACTGGCTACGCTCCGTACCCAGGAAGTTACAAATACATTCTAAAGTGGGCATGGGGGAGATACAAGCATATTTAAAAAAAAAACTGTTAGGGCAGCAGGAAAGCTACCGGTACATTTTGGTCAAAAAGTGAATTACTCCTGCAGTTGCGCATTGAAGCGTCCCCGAAATAGCCGCTTTTGCAGATGCCACAGTTGGGTCCTTCTGTGTTGTAAAGGCATTTTCTGCACTCTCCGATCCACCGGTCGCACGCATCAATGTCGGACATATCTATGTTGTTGTTGCACTGGCACAGCTGGCACCGCCCCCCTGGCTGAGAGGGGTTGCCATAGTAACCCGGAGCACATTCCTCACATCGGGTACCTAAATTGAGCGAAAATGGAGATGTAACAGACCTTTAGTAATCACAATTCTAGTATCCAAAATAATACTTGATAATGAAGGCTTTTGCAAAAGTTTCATTAGTGTCTGTATGTATCAAAAAAGCTAACACTCATACCTCCGCCTAATCGCAGGTCGCATTTCACAAATTTTAGCCTGGGCTGTTAGTGGATGAGTCTTCGCTAAACGTGCGTATACATCAAATCAAATTCATTTTTAAGGGTAATTTTGTAAAAATTGGTTTAAAGTGATAGCAAAGCATTTTGGGATCATAGTCTGTGGTATATTTACAGTTTAAACTCCTAATATAGGCAATAATAAACATTTCGCGTTTTTTTTACTATTTGCAGCAGGGCTTGCTCTTTCGTCACTGCAGGGGTTTACTGTACATCCAATTTCAGGAATCATGGTGTAAGGCTGAAAAACACATTCAGTCTGATGGCGAATCTAGTCAGCATAGCAAAAACATCTGTAACAAATCTCTAAAACTTATTTAAGGTCTACACTGCATGGTATTTTGTGGAGTAAAGGCAGGTAGAAATAAATACAGCAACCACAGCCCCCCCAAAAAAAAAAAAGGGAGTAAGCAACTGATCAACGGACTTGCCAAGATCAGAAGCGTGTCTTTTGGAGAATGCAGTACATACAATTACACTACTTTGACAATTACAGTTAATTTGACTTAACACAATGGAGTTTCATCCTGACATAGCTAGCAAAACCAGTCATTGAATTCTTGCCGAAATGGACAGATCAAGAATAGCACACGGAATGTGAACCTGTTTCATACAGTATACACAAACCAACTCTGTTGCGACACAGTACTCAGTACACACTAATCTCTGTGGACTCGTGCTACGCACCTCAATTGTGCACAACACTGTGGTGCCTAACTGACAAAAATACCTGACATATTTGAGTCTGGTAGGAAGGAGTACAAGAGGAAATTAGAAGGGGGGAATGGGAAGGAGGGGAAAGATAAGAAAAACACTCAATTTCGTAAAGGATAAGAGAAGATGAAAGCTGGACGTGAGTGGGAAAAGAAAAGGCGTATCAGCTCATTTGTTGGTTTTAAAAGCGATTTCTAATGTTATAAATCACAGAGAGGTAAAGATGAAAAGTTCTTCAAACAGAAGCTGACCCAGAGTAGTTGTCAACAATCACAGACTTCTCTCAGAATTTGTTTCTTCACTGAACTTAAAAAACAACTTCTGGTTCAGATCCTTCAGTGGGAAACAGGCAGGCTTGAAAACTATAGAAATGCATGGTCAAAAAGACCAGTAATGTATCCCACGATCAGACATATTACACAAGTTGAGGAACAAATAAATTGTGGTTGTGACAAGCTGGTAAATTATATTCGACATTACCAGGCTTGATTTAAAAAAAAAAAAAGAAAAAAATAATCAACATCTACAGTAATCGGGGTACAATTACCTACAGTACAGTACACGTTGTGGTAAGGCTCGAAAGTGATCTGCTGATTTTTAACAGCAGTGTCTGTAGCACTAAGTAGTGCTAAACACAGCCAATCAAGAAATATCATTTGTGGAGGCAGGTCTGAGCACCTCGGAAAGTAAGGGTGCTAAAGCCATGCATGCATGGGCAGAACTGGTGGAAAATAAAGAAAGACTTGTGGTGGTGTGTTGGTTGGTGCTGGGGGGGGGGGGGGGGTCAACTAAATTTTTACTCACGCTTATGAATGGTCAGCCTGAGGAGTTTAACAATCCCTGTACCAGTAATACAGGGGATGAAGGAAACAACAACAGATTAGATATTGAAAGGATTGTACTATAATTGGCCTTCATTTAAAGTTGCTCTGGAGAGAAAGTGGGACCATTGTTGTAAAATGTTAAATCCTGTATTGCTAGCATTTACATTCATGCCACAGTTCTCTTGGGTCACTTTTAGGTTTTAGAAACCCATTAAATGAGTGGTGGACACTGTAAAACATTGAATTAAAAATAAAAACTACTACATATTAGTCACGTTTACCTGTGTTTCCCTGGTTACAGTTGCAGACAATTTGCCGGTTGCGGTTGTCCTGATAACAAGATGCTGCAAAATGACGTCCGCTGGTGGGGCCGTCTGGACATGGGCATGGACGACACCAGGTGCCACTTGTTACGCCCAGAATTGGGTGACCATAGTAACCATTAGCACACCTACAGACACCATGATGTCAATACCAGATGACACACAATGGTCATATCATTAGCTACACACTGCACTTTCTAAGGAGTTCAATTTAAGTCTCTTTGATGTTTTCAATTAGAACTGAGCATTATTATCTTTGTAAAGGGATTCTTTGGGGGGATTATTAAGGGAAATTAAAAACTTTCAATGGGAATTAATGTTCATAAATGGGCAAAAAACAGGACTTTACAAATCTGAAGGTTGGCTATTAATAGGAACCTGAAACATAGTTGGGGAAAATATATTTAGCATAATCCTGACTACAACAACCAGATTTTATGCAGTTACAGTGGTACCTTGATTAACAAATTTTTCAAATTACGAGCTGCTTGGTCCATTTTTTTTTATCGATTTTGCATACATGTCTGCTTAAAGCATAAACTTATACAAAATGTTTACAATTATGATTAAATAAGACACATTTCTCACAATATTCATGACAAATTTCTAATTTGGAATATTTCCAAAATTCTGCAGTTTAATTTAACGGAAATGTTCCAGCCCCTCGCAACGCTACACTCTAGAGTACACGAAATAAAACATAAAGAAATTGTCTGGCGATCCATATTTCAAAGTAAAACATCACCTGTCGCAATTGTCTCCTCCAGTGTTGTCCCTGCAGTTAATACATGCACCGTTCCTCTGGTCACACTCGTCCGCATGGCCGTTGCACTGGCAGGGGCGGCAGTTGGGGAAGCCCCAGTGACCTGCCTGGCATCTGTCGCACTGCTGGCCAAACGCTCCGGGCCGACACTGACACAGCCCTGTGTACTTGTCACACAGCCGAGTGACCGAGCCTTCCACGCTGCAACCGCAGGCTGCACGGAGAGAGGAGGAGGCGGACATCATATAGCACGGGTGGTGAAAGTGGATTGGTTTTGCATTTGAGGACCTCCAAAGTTAACTGAAGTTTGGGATTTTCTGAATGTGCAATAATGAGCGCCAGCAGATGGCGCCCATGTAATGTCACAATCGTCAGCGCTGCACTGTTTATGCTTTATTCTCACAGACAATGGAATCTGGTTGAAAATACAGCCACTAAATAAATCTTTTGTATTTCACAAGTCCTTAGACATTGTTTATAGGGTAAACTATATTTCTTAATTGTTTATTGTCCAAAATATACTGTAGTAAAGCACTTCTTGGCTAAGTGTAAGTATATGTACAGTTAAGCATTTATTCATGCCCTTGTCACATTTTGAGGGAAAGTGCATTTTTAATTGACATTTTGACCAAAAACAGTTACTTTTTCAATTAAGGCATAATTTATGTTCTAAATTTATAGTTGATTACAACGCTTGATGGTGCTACTTACCCGGATACTTTAGAATGGTGCAAAAGACTGCATTTCCTCAAAATTGACAGAGTTAAGATGCCATTCAAAAATGCAAATAATGATGAAAATTGTTAAAATTTTGTTTCTCTCTAATGGATATTCTTTCAATGTTTTGCCACCCCTAACATTTGTTTACCATCCATCCATTTTCTGAGCCGCTAATCCTCACAAGGGTCGCAGGAGTGCTGGAGCCTATCCCAGCTATCATCGGGCAGGAGGCGGGGTACACCCTGAACTGGTTGCTAGCCAATCACAGGGCGCACACAAACAAATAACCATTCGCACACACATTCACACCTACGGGCAATTTAGAGTCGTCAATTAACCTACCATGCCTGTTTTTGGAATGTGGGAGGAAACAGGAGTGCCCGGAGAAAACTCACACAGGCACGAGGAGAACATGCAAACTCCACACAGGCGGGGCCGGGATTTGAACCCCGGTCCTCTGAACTGTGAGGCAGACGCTCTAACCAGTCGACAACCGTGCTGCCCATTTGTTTACCAGACCTGTAAATTTTACAAACATTAATTTGATCCTTTTTAAACAGTCCATGGCTCAGTGTCTAAATGTTTTTTTTTTTAATTTGGCTTTTATCTCTTCAAATAGAAGTTCACTTTAAGTTGAAATTTGACCAGAATACACTATAAATGGATTCCTACTCATTTGAGATTTCAAAATTCCATACTTTTTCCAGACCCTAATTTTCAGAATCCTCGGTTAAAAAAAAATGCAAATAATTTGTGATATTTGAGTAAATAGAATTGTATAGATAAGATTCCTGCGATTGGCTGGCGACCAGTTCAGCGTATACCCCGCTTTTCGCCCAAAGATAGCTGGGATAGGGTCCAGCACGCCCACGACCCTAGTGAGGATAAGTGGTACAGAAAATGGATGGATGGATAATTATGATTCTTTATATGATATTTAATGAACCGATGCGCAGTGGAGCACGGTTGTCTCCGCGAAGTCTATAAATCCCTGATAATTGTATACCTCAAAGGGCATTAACCCGCTTATACCATGGTCACTTGCCAACAAAAATAATTAATGAAACTACCGATTCATAATTTCATGTTTTGTACTCAAAATAGAAAGTTTTAGTTAAACAATTTCTTTTCACTTGAAATGCCTCAGGGCTCGACTATGAAGAGTAATTTCAATTCCATACATTTCTAAGGGAATGTAAATGTTATTTAGTACTGCCGCAAATAGATTTTTTAGTTTGACAATGTTAAATAACAACCAAGGTATGACGATAAAATATTTTTTTATTATTACACATATATTCGGTATATTTCGGTGTGACGGTTGATGCAAGCTCTCAGGCTGGCAACGCTGTACTGTGTCGGTCCTCCTTGGCGGAATAAAATTGTCACAGGGTATCATTGAAAACATCAATGGTGAAGAGTTCAGGTCATATTTGTCAGTTTTTGTGCAAGGAAGTGTCTTGCCGTTTTAATAGACTATTTTGTTGTTTTTTTTCGACATTGACTTCATCTTAGGCCATTAACTCTTTGTGTCGCTTATGTCTCTTTATTTTCCCTTCAATTCCTCAGAAGCATCCCAGTCATCAAAAGTGTTGTAATCACCGAATAAAGGAAACGATTAAATCACTCATTATTGTTTTAAATTCGCTATTTTCTGTCCTCAAAGTACTTCACATCAGAAAATATGACCGTGTCAAGTCGCTATGTTTTCTCGTATAATCAGCTAAGGGTGCTGCTACTGCTGCGCATTAATTTAGAACAATACAGTGGAACCCCGATAAAACTGAACCCGATATAACGGATATGGAATGAAACAGACCATTGGAACTGAACAATGTGTCCAAAAATAGTTTCCGTTTGTCACTTAAAATGACGTTGCCAAAGTCTGTTAGTTCCAGAATTGGCCGCTGTTCTTTACTGGACTGATGCATTTGGGGGTCACAGATATAAAACATTACTCGAGCCAAATTCAAAAGATGTGCCTACGTGCCGGCCATGTTGAATGTGCGATATTAACGTGGCGGCCATGTGACAATGGTTACCGTATATCTATTGTCTATTGTACACAGACAAGAGTGAAAGTGGCATGGCTGGCGTTAATTCTGAGGAGTACAAAACCCAAGTCTTTGGAGTCTGGAACATGCTATTTATTTTGGGGAAAGATTTGTGTCAAAATTATTTCCACAAATATATCAGGGATTTATACGCGGGTTTCAGATTTACAAATATATCCGCGATTTACACATTGTTTTCTGATCCACAAATGATGGAATGCAACCGTGGCCCATGGTTAGGATCATCGCCTGCCACCGTGGGGGACCTAGGTTCAAGACCCCGACTGGACCATCTGCCAACATCCCCCGGACTCACAGCTGTGGTGTCCTTGAGCAAGACACTGATACCCCGAAATGCTCCCCGGCCGCTTCAGCTGCTCCAGTGTGTTCCACTAACGTGTATGTGTTCACTATGATGGGTTAAATGCAGAGAACAAATTTCGTGTACATGCATGCATGTTCATGACAATAAAAGGTGATTCTTCTTCTTCTTCTAATGATGTAAAGCCTAGTATAAACAATTGCTGGGGCGGCTGGCTTGACTTCATCTTTACAGCTGGGGGTGGTTGGACCATAGACTGTTGGATTCCCATTAAAAACGACTTGCAGTCGTCATGGATGGAGGGACAGGCCTTCCCACACGTGTGAATAGTCTCACCTTGTTTGTGTGAATATCTGCGTTACGTTTGTCTCAAAAATAAATCTGCGTGTCCGCTGATCAATAAACGCACTTTCAGCAATTCACAAGCAGAATTTAATATTTAGAAATGACAAATCATGATAAATGCACACGCAGCATTAAAAAATGTGTAAATCGCAAATATATTTGTGGATCTGAAAAACGTATAAATTGCGGCTATATTTGTGTAAATAATTTTGACTAGGAAGCACACTAATTCCTCTCGGCTCATGATTTTATCGGCTCACACCGGCATGGTAAGTTTGGATAAAATCTAAAACCTTTTTACATTTATTTACAATAACTTTGTCCTGTACTGGATGTTGTAGGCCACAAAAAAACCAGACAAAACAATAATCTTGTACTGTACAGTAATATGGGTGCATATGGCCTAAAAAAAAAGACCTTTGATGTAACGGAGAATTGGCTATATCGGACGACCCCGCCCCCGCCCCAATTAGTCCGTTCTATCGAGGTTCCACTGTATCAAGATTTTATTGACAGGAACTACTTGAGATGTTCAAAGATGGAATTTTCTGAGACAATCAGAATCGAGTATTCACAAAGACCATGGTATAATACCGTGTGCTCTCACACAAACATTGTAGCTGTGCTTCTAAGCGCCTTAAAAAAAACACGGATCGATCTATTTATTTTTTTTATTTTTTAAGATATTCATATTTTTTTTTGTTTTAGAAAATAGAGCTGTTGTAACAGTCTTTGAAATGTGAATATTTTTAAGGAAGAATAGATCAAATTTTTTTGCAAACATGTACGAGTCTTTGAATTTAAGGATCCGCCAATCTCGAGTCCCGATCCGATACCTCGACAATGCATGAAAAAAAGAGCGTGCATCCAAATGTTCTCAAATTATTTTTTTGTGGTAGTTTAAATGAAGACTCTAAATTGCCTGTAGGTTAGCTGGAATAGGCTCCAGTATGCCCGCGACCCTAGTGAGGATAAACGGTACAGAAAATGGATGAATGGATAATTTTATGTGTAGCCTTTGTATATAGTTATACATACATACAAAATATATGTGAAGAATATTACAGTAAATAGGCACTATTGCTTTATGACCACAAGCTGTCCCAAAATAATTCACACTTGTTAAACTTCTATTTGAAGTAAAGATCATTCTGAGTCTGATTCTGAACAAGGCAGATTATGTCTGTGTGTCACGCACACAGAGACCTTTGGATTGTTTTGTCACTTTGTGACTTTGAAAATCTCAGAAAATGAATAAAACCAATCTTGCCATACTTTCCATACTTGCGGAGGAACCCTGAATGTAATAAAACACGCTTCGAGGACTAAAACTGGTAAAATCGTACATACTGTAATTACATCGGGACTGTAAGAAAAATACAGCCACGGTTTAAAAAGAACTCATGTCTCTTCTCACCAATGCAGCCCGAGGGTCCAAACCCATAAGTTCCAGGGGCACACTGTTCGCACCGTTGACCAATAACATTGGGTCTGCAGCGACACTGACCCCCGCGGACATCGCACATGGAGCTGATAGATCCCTGGGGGTCGCAGTTGCAAGCTGGAGGGAAACACAGATAAACACAACTTAACTGATGATGGGTCAAGGCTGGTTCAATGCTTGTGAATGTGATGATCATTAACAATGCATGAACGGAGGCTGAGGATAGGTTCACCCTCCCCTACCCAACCCCCATCCAATAAAAACTCAAATAGGTGAATTCACAGGTTTACTGTAATATGATTGTTTTATGACATTTCAATGTGCTTCTTGTTCTTTTCCTTTCGGCTTGTCCCGTTAGGGGTCGCCACAGCATGTCATCCTTTTCCATGTATGCCTATCTCCTGCATCCTCCTCTCTAACACCAACTGCCCTCATGTCTTCCCTCACGACATCCATCAACCTTCTCTTTGGTCTTCCTCTAGCTCTCTTGCCTGGCAGCTCCATCCTCATCATCCTTCTACCAATATACTCACTATCTCTCCTCTGGACGTGTCCAAACCATCGAAGTCTGCTCTCTCTGTCTTTGTCTCCAAAACATCTAACGTTTGGTGTCCCTCCAATGACCTCATTTCTAATCCTATCCAACCTGCTCACTCCTAGAGAGAACCTCAGAATCTTCATTTCCGCCACCTCCAGGTCTGCTTCCTGTTCTCTCTTCAGTGCCACTGTCTCTAATCCGTACATCATGGCTGGCCTCACCACTGTCTTCTAAACTTTACCCTTCATCCTAGCAGAGACTTAAATATGCAATGGAGGCAAAAAACAAAATCACAAAAGGCCATCCATTCATCCATTTTCCATACAGCTTACCCTCACTAGGGTCGCGGACGTGCTGGAGCCTATCCCAGCTGACTCTGGGCGAGAGGCGGGGTACACCCTGAACTGGTGGCCAGCCAATCGCAGGGCACAAATAAACAAACAACCATTCACACTCCCATTCACACCTACGGGCAAGTTAGAGTCTTCAATTAACCTACCATGCATGTTTTGACGATGTGGGAGGAAACCGGAGTACCCGTAGAAAACCCACGCAGGCACAGTGAGAACATGCAAACTCCACACAGGCAAGGCTGGATTTGAACCCAGGTCCTCAGAACTGCGAGGCAGATGTGCTAACCAGTTGTTCACCGTGCCGCCCAATCACAAAATGTTTAGAGTAAAATGTGTGTTTTATTTACTCACACAAAGCCCCGTCGTTAATAACGGCTGACATGCTTGTGATCAGCTTGGCACAGGTCTCACTAATGGATGGGCGGGTCACGCTCTTCGCCCCTTCGTGGCAGCGGTACCGCTCGTAGGTCTGCTTCCTGTTGCTAGAGGCCAGATCCCCGGCGTTAAAGATCTCAATGGAAGAGTGACGAGGCATCAAGGCAATCTGTAGCAAAGAAGCACAGATTTACAAAAGTGACATGAGAAAGATGTGGCTGTATGGAATGAGATGGGAGGAAGGAATGAATTGTCCTCACAGAGTCCACAAGGAGGACAGCGTTGGCCGCTCCGTTAAGGACAGCGTTGGCGTCCTGATAACGCCTGAACTCGAAGCGGACGGTGTATGTAACACCTCTCTCTAAACACACAGGCTGAGGAGGGACCATGAACCTAAGGACATGATTACAAAGAAGAAATCCAATAGTGAGCCCTCTTTAGGGGATATAAAGTTTAGAAAACAGTCAATTCCATGACAATTTTCCCATTGGAAATAACATCCTGTTTCATACTGTTGCCATCATAAAACCTGTATTAACTGTACCTGTTTGTTAAATACCATTATAACGTCCTTTTATACAAAGTCATCATCCCAGATCAGAATACACAATACACAAACTACTATGTATTGAAAATAATTAATTTTACATAGATAAGATAGGCGGCACGGTGGCCGACTGGTTAGCGCGTCTGCCTCACAGTTCTGAGGACCGGGGTTCAATCCCCAGCACCGCCTGTGTGGAGTTTGCATGTTCTCCCCGTGCTTGCGCGGGTTTTCTCCGGGCACTCCGGTTTCCTCCCACATCCCAAAAACATGCATGGTAGGTTAATTGACAACTCTAAATTGCCCGTAGATGTGACTGTGAGTGCGAATGGTTGTTTGTTTGTACGTGCCCTGCGATTGGCTGGCAACCAGTTCAGGGTGTACCCCGCCTCCTGCCCGATGATAGCTGGGATAGGCTCCAGCACGCCCGCAACCCTAGTGAGGAGAAGCGGCTCAGAAAATGGATGGATGGATGGATAGATAAGATAACAGGGTCTCGAGAGCACTGTTTACTTGTTCTATATTCTATCTGTCAATCAACGATAATCTCAACACTCACAGTCATGTAAATCCTGGCATGCACCTAAAGGAGCTTTTTAGAACAGAATAGAATTACCGGTAGCCTTTGTTAGCTGGGCAATGGGGAAACTCCAGTTTTATAGCAGAAACATGGATGACAGCAGCAAACAAACTAACAAAAAAAAAAATCAATGTGTATATGGTATTTAGAACACAAGAAAATGAGAATTAGCAGCACAATAAATGGAGGAACACATAATAGCTATGCTGATGTGAATGTGAGAGAAATGGGCAACAAGAGTTTGCAGCAGTAGCAACACGACCTACACTATAAATATGTCACACATAAGAACTTCGTAATATTTTCCTCCATCCCAATTTTTGTGGCTGAGTGTGTGCATGTGTGCTGAAGCAACAAACCTGGCCCCAGCCGGCAGGGCGACAACAAGTTTGTCATCATCTGGGATTGTGTTTCCACACGGGCTGCTGGTTGGAATTGGGCCTGGGCGTATCACTGTTATTCGTACCTCTTCCCAGTCCCGGGGCATCTGGAATGGGTAAACGTTAAGAAACGCTGGATGCCATCTACTCTTTGTATTGGACAGAAGTACTCAGACACATGGCCATTATCGGTACGAGAAGTGACTTTGGAAGAAAATACCACATTTGCAGCTAGCTTCCACTCTTGTGGCAAAACTTTTGGACTGTGCCTATGATAAGGACAGCATTTGTGATTTCCAAAATGTCTACATAAGTTTAAGATTGAATATTTAAAGAACCTGTGAGGTCATGTCCATGATTTGTTTCTAAATATGTTTGAAGATGTTGAAAACATGTGCAAAGGGTGAGAAGAATTTAGTCCTTAATGGTGGAGAAATAGTGTTAAACTCTTTTTGACCATTTCAGTTGTCTAGATTTTTTGGATAAAACCAAACACAAGTACGCACTTGGGCTTTCTGGCATGACTCGACCCTCCCTGCCACAGAAGTACAGAGCGCCGTCATTCCATCAGTGGCTATTCGTCGCAATTGGGAGTTAGTAATGATAACTTGGCCCATTTCTATCACTATGGGCAGTTAGCCATCAAGCTATTCCTACAACCTAAAACAAATGCATCTTCCCTGAAGTGTTATACGTGTTATTTCGAGTGGAGCGTCACAGAGACACTTCAGGGAAAGTTAACTATTCATTACGTTTGCTAGCCCACGAGCTAATGCCCAAGTGAGCTAACAAGCTAGCGAGACCGGAGGCGGGATCGTCTAATACATCACTGCTCAGTCCACATAACAGAGACACTTTAGGGAAATTGAAAACACAGCAGCACACATTCAGCCTGTTGAGCACATACTGTTCGAACAAACGTATTTGATTGACAGGTGACAGTCGAGCGGGGCATGTTTGGACTCTGTTTTTCAAGATTTTACATACTTTGTGATTTAAAACATTGTTTTTTTTTTGTTCATTCAAATTTGCCAGGCTTGTTGACAACACGTTTCTCTGTGGTGTGTCAAATTTAAAAGACATTTTTAGTTTCATTTTACAGGTCCTTTAAGGGTAGATTGATTGATTAATTGATAAAAGGGTGTGCCTCAATAATTTTGTCCTTAAAGTAGAAGTTCAGCAAAAAGAGCAGCACTCACCTGCGACTCATAGCGGATGAGCAGGTCATACTCCATGGAATAAGGGACGTTGGTGATGATGAACTCTAGAGTGGCACCTTCAGGTACACGGGCGAACCCAATACCCGTCCATGTGGCCGGACGACCTAGGTGGTGTTCCCTGGTTTCGAGTGTACAGCCCTGGCAGTTTGTGAGTATGTTCATTCATGCAATTTAGTTTGATGTATCTCATACTAAATGTTCCTACATTCTGAACTCAGTATCTCACCTGACCCATCTTGGCCAACTCAGCTTCATACAAGAAGTGATCCAGAGCCATGAAGAAATACCCAGACTCCACTTGTGTACACTGGCGTCCGGTCATGTGACTGCGGCAGCGACACTGGCCACTATCCATGGAGCAGCTATGGTGAAGAGTTTTAAATGAGCAACTTTTCTTTGCTTAGTTTGTAATATAGAAAGCCTAACTGGAAACAAACATACTTTCCAAACCCACTTTTCACTTTTTTTTTTATTTAATACACTACCATTAATGTCACTTAAGATAACAAACATCAGCCTGATGGCGCCACATCAACCAAAGTCAGTTGGCTCCATTATGGCGGAATCATGAATTTTTATGGTAATGTCTGGTGGCTGTTTTAGATCCAAATTAGAAACTATGAATAATAAATAAAAAATAAATAAATCATTTTAAAAAGCGTAACGTTGTAGATGATCGCAAATCCCACAGAACACATCAGAATTTTCTCAGGCATTTCAATACATGAGTGAGTGAATTCATAAATAGAGTGCAGTTGTTCTACCAAGTGGGTAAGTTGGCCCACATTTAAGTTTCAAGAACTGCTGATGAAAGACTACAAGGCCAATGTATTCCAAGTGGAAACAGTTACAATATTTGTTCGACACTAAATGACACCAGACAGTTGCTCTAATGCAGAAAATGTGGCACAAAATGTGGATACAATGCAAGCGATGTGATTTGTTGCATAAAGTAATTATAATTATAATTAGTAATTATAATTTATAATTGACTACTATTGTATTGTTACTTTTGTGGGGATTTCTGTTAGCTACTGCTGACTTTCACCTTTGGAAAACGTTTTGATGTTAGCATTTATATACACACACACGCACACACACACACACACACTCTGCCAAAATATATACTGTCAAACTCTAGTTCTAGGAGGCCAGTGACTATTTTAATGTGCTCAGTAAACATCACTCACTGATTATCGAGAGCAGCTCCGATGTCACATTCACAGCCTCGGCAGCCATTCAGGCCGAGACTCAGGCCCCAGTGTTCTGGCTGATATAGATGAATAACGAGAGAGAGACTGGAAGTCATGACAACACAAAGCATCATCCTGCATTCTATAAAAGAAGTGTATGAGTCACACACATAGAAGCCAACCCTGTAATCTGAAAGACTAACATTCATAGCTTTGTGGCATATCGTCACTTGTCTGGTTCCTATTATTTAACATTGTGATTTATTTTCTGCTCTTCCAAAAAGAGACAGTGTATTTTGAATGATGCAGCAACTACACTTGCTAGGCAGAAAAGTGTGTGCAAAGTACGTCATCTCTTTCACATCATTATTTTTTTTTGTCAGATCAGATCCACTTTCGGACCTGACCATTTTTAGGCCGACAGTAACCCACACCAAGTGGACTTAACTAAAATGCTTTGACTAAATTTAGACACAGAGCCAAGGCAGGAGCTCACATTCCTGCCCGCACTATTCCTGGATGAGTGGGACAAGACAGACAGCGAAAACAAACAGAACTCAAAGAAAGGAAGGAAAAAATAATAAGAACTTAGGGTGCAAAACTCTTAAGTGAATGGCATGCGATTTTAATTCGGGAAGTTCAGTAATTAGGGAGCAAAATGGATTTTGTAAACCGGTGAGCTTTATACACACAGGAGCAAATGTCTTACCAGACACTGGTCACAGCTTCGTCCAGTGACAAGACGCTTGCAGAAGCAGTCTCCACTAACCGGGTCGCACTGGGTGCTGCCTGCCACCGTTCCCCTGGGGTCACACCGGCAAGCTGCAGGAGGGAAAAGCACTTTTTTCCCCCACTGGTATTTGAAAACAAACTTTAAATAGCATCAGGTTAGTCTTTATTTATGTTGCCCTCTGATTTGCATTCCAAAGCAAGTCTGCATAGGAATCACAACCTCGGACTACAATCAGTGAAAGGATTAAATAAACAAACAAATAGGGTAGCATGGCTGACAAGTGGGGTAGCAAGTCTGCCTTACAGTTTTGAGGTTTAGGTTTCAAATCTCGGCTCAGGACTTCCTGTGTGCAGTTATGCATGTTCTGGTTAATGGTGAAATTTATACATGCGGGTACAACCCCAATTCCAATGAAGTTGGGACGTTGTGTTAAACATAAATAAAAACAGAATACAATGATTTGCAAATCATGTTCGACCTATATTGAATTGAATACACTACAAAGACAAGATATTTAATGTTCAAACTGATCAACTTGATTGTTTTTAGCAACTAATCATGAACTTAGAATTCTATGGCTGCGACACGTTCCCAAAAAGCTGGGACAGGGTCATGTTTACCACTGTGTTACATCATCTTTTCTTTTAACAACATTCAATAAACATTTGGGAACTGAGGACAATAATTGTTGACGCTTTGAAGGTGGAATTCTTTCCCATTCTTGTTTGATGTACAGCTTCAACTGTTCAACAGTCCGGAGTCTCCGTTGTCGTATTTTACGCTTCATAATGCGCCACACATTTTCAATGGGAGACAGGTCTGGACTGCAGGCAGGCCAGTCTAGAACCTGCACTCTTTTACTACGAAGCCACGCTGTTGTAACAGTCCAGATGGTTCTTTTCCTCCTTGGCCCGAAGGACACGACGTCCACAATTTCCAAAAACAATTTGAAATGTGAACTCGTCGGATCACAGAACACTTTTCCACTTCGCATCAGTCCATCTTAGATGAGCTCGGGCCCAGAGAAGCCGGCGGCGTTTCTGGGTGTTGTTGATAAACGGCTTTTGCCTTGCATAGTAGAATTTCAAGTTGCACTTACGGATGTAGCGCCACACTGTATTTACTGACATTGGTTTTCTGAAGTGTTCCTGAGTCCATGTGGTGATATCCTTTACACATTGATGTCGGTTTGTGATGCAGTGCCCCCTGAGGGATCGAAGGTCACGGAGTTTCAATGTTGGTTTTCGGTCTTGCTGCTTACATGCAGTGATTTCTTCAGATTCTCTGAACCTTTTGATGATATTATGGACCGAGATGATGAAATCCGTACGTTGAGGAACTTTGTTCTTAAACTGTTCGACTATTTTCTCACGCACTTGTTCACAAAGAGGTGAACCTCGCACCATCTTTGCTTGTGAATGACTGAGCAATTCAGGGAAGCTCCTTTTATACCCAATCATGGCACCCACCTGTTCCCAATTAGCCTGTTCACCTGTGGGATGGCGGCACGGTGGCCGACTGGTTAGAGCGTCAGCCTCACAGTTCTGAGTACCCGGGTTCAATCCCCGGCCCCGCCTGTGTGGAGTTTGCATGTTCTCCCCGTGCCTGCGTGGGTTTTCTGGGGCACTCCGGTTTCCTCCCACATCCCTAAAATGAGTTGGAGACTCTAAATTGCCCGTAGGTGTGAATGTGAGTGCAAATGGTTGTTTGTTTGTATGTGCCCTGCGATTGGCTGGCAACCAGTTCAGGGTGTACCCCGCCTCCTGCCCGTTGATAGCTGGGATAGGCTACAGCACGCCAGCGACCCTAGTGAGGAGAAGCGGCTCAGAAAATGGATGGATGGATGAACCTGTGGGATGTTCCAAACAGGTGTTTGATGAGCATTCCTCAACTTTCTCAGTCTTTTTTGCCACCTGTCCCAGCTTTTTTGGAACGTGTTGCAGCCATAAAATTCTAAGTTCATGATTATTTCCTCAAAACAATAAAGTTTATCAGTTTGAACATTAAATATCTTGTATTTGTAGTGTATTCAATTAAATATAGGTTGAACATGATTTGCAAATCATTGTATTCTGTTTTTATTTATGTTTAACACAATGTCCCAACTCTATTGGAATTGGGGTTGTCCGTAAATGATTCATACAATTAAATGGGTGTTAAGTCAGGTTCAGATGAATAAAATGAAAGTGAAGTAAATAAAGTGTAAATAAAGTATACATCTAAACTTCTTGACTTCAGTTTCCAGGGTGGAAACAAACACAACATCAGAGCTTGCACAGTAAGTCAATGTACAGTAATACTTGCGCGTACTCACGCTGGCAGCCCTGAGGGTTGTCCGCACTTAGGCCAAAGTAGCCGGTCCTACACTTGTCACAGCGTTGGCCCTCGACGTTGGTCTTGCAGCGACACTGCCCAGCCACCATGGCCAGTGTCGGCGCTGTGTGGCTGTCGCACATCCCTCCGTTCTCAGAACCTTCTGGGTCGCAGTCGCAAGCTGTGGGAGGCACAGTGGGTTAGGGTTTAATACACTGATTCCCAACTACTGTGCCATGTGAGAACTCATCAAGAGTCCTGCGAGAAATGATCCAATGTCCAGCGCTAGTGATTCATAGTGACAGTGAAATGCTCTTCCACTAAATCAGTGATTCTCAAAATGCGTTCCACATCCCCTGGTAGAACACAGGCTCCTGCTAGTGGAATGCGAACAGTGCAGTCCTCCCACATCCCAAGAACATGCATGGTAGTTTGACTGGAGACGCTAAATTGCCCTTGGGTGTGAGTGGTTGTCTGTTTATCTGTGCCCTGGGATTGGCTAGCGACCAGTTCCCTAACCCTATCCCAGTTCAGTGTGTACCTCGCCTCTCACCCGAAGATAGCTGGGATAGGCTCCAGCACGCTTGCAACCCTAGTGAGGATAAGTGATACGGATGGATGGAGGTGCCATGAGATTTTTCTAATGTAAAATATGTGCCTCATTTAATAGTCTAAAATAATGTGTCAACCAAGGTGTGGAAACAATGGTTTGATACATATACTGTAAAAGCTGTGATGATATTAAGAAATTGTATACGCTCATGTATCGCTATTTGTATTGGCTATTCTTTGTTAAGGTATGCAGACATTGCACTCACCTATGCAGACCCGAGGGTCCCGGATGTCTTTAAAGGGTTCTTTGTAGTAAAAGGGCTTGCACAATTCACAGTTTCGGCCCATCGTGTTGTGCTGACAGTCATCGCACACTCCTCCACTGACGTTGCCCGTGGCCAAATACACCGCCATGTCAAAATGGCATACAGACGAGTGGGTATTGCAATTACACTCTGAAAAACAAAAGCTCTCGTCACGCTTCAGACACTCATCTAGAAGATAGTTAAGAAGAATTTAATAAGATAAACGGGATGCTTCAGAATTTTTAAAGTTTTGAATAATCACAACCCTTCGTATTTATTAGATGCATTTTCACATCACTTAGAATCCTTACTTGCCTCCTATCACCTTACATATTGCTGGCACATGTCCAAATTTGGTCCATTTCACATTTTTTTCCCACAAATTAATACCATTGTTGGTCTGTTATTTTTTAAATTATTGACTAATAAAGTGTTGAAAATGGCTTTCTCTCTTTGACGATGCAATGTTAATGCCTCAATGCCAATGCGGGGGGGGGGGTCCTGAAAAAGTGCTGGTTTATAAAATGCTATAAATTGCATTTACAGTGACATTCTAGGATTCAAGGATCTTTGTCATACCAACACACATTTATACATATGACATGAAATTTGATTAGCCCAATAAGTCTCATGACTTGTTTTTTTTTAAACTTCTATTGTCATTTTGTGTTTTTTGTGCTGTATGTAAACACAATGTTATAATGCTTTAATGATGAAAAACAAGAAATAAAACCCCTTAACTGCTTTGAACTACTGTCCAAAAATCTCAAGTTTGATATATCCATCCATCCATTCTCTGAGCCGCTTCTCCTCACTAGGGTCGCGGGCGTGCTGGAGCCTATCCCAGCTGTCATCGGGCAGGAGGCGGGGTACACCCTGAACTGGTTGCCAGCCAATCGCAGGGCACATACAAACAAACAACCAGTCGCACTCACAGTCACACCTACGGGCAATTTAGAGTCTCCAATTAATGCATGTTTTTGGGATGTGGGAGGAAACCGGAGTGCCCGGAGAAAACCCACGCAGGCACGGGGAGAACATGCATACTCCACACAGGTGGGGCCGGGGATTGAACCCAGGTCCTCAGAAATGTGAGGCTGACGCTCTAACCAGTCGGCCACCGTGCCGCCAAGCTTGATATACTTAATTATAATTAAATATTGTAATAATAAGAAGAATATTTCATTTTATTATAATAAAATTGAAATTATTAAAAAATCAAAGGGGTCTTGTAATATACAAGACATATGGGCTCAGGCATTGACATTGGAGGTGAATTATAAAACTAATAGTTAAATCGTGGGCTCACTTTTGCATGCATTGGTGTTGCGGCCCTCCGCAGGTCTCCATGGCATGTCGTTGTAGAAATCCTCACAGTGCTCACAGTTCAAACCTTTGGTGTTGTGGTTACACACACACTTGCCATGAACCTGCAATAACCAACGAGGGAAAGTTAAGACCCACACTGAGAATTCTGTAAATCCTGAAAGGCGAAAACAAATCTATTTGTTGAGATGATGCGGACCATTCCATCTATATCGTCCCTGATGCCGTCAATTGGGGCGCACTCGGAGGCGTGGCCATAGCAAAAGCAGTTTCCACGCACAACCAGCTCATACATAGCGTAGTAATACTTTTCTTTGATTTCAGGTCTGGGATCCAGCAGGTTGTCTCCCAGTGTGTGAAGTTTAGTGAAGTTCACCCTCAAGTTGGTGATTTTCAGCTGGTCTATTGAGCAAAAACAAGATAAAGCCAACATTATTTTTTGAATTCAACTGGATGATCATTTCAAGACTAATGTATTACAGTCTTTCTAAACGTGGTGACAAACAAGCCATTAAATTAAACGGGACATCGACATATATCATGCACATGTGATTGACTGCACAACAACCCGCATGGCCCAGTGAGAGGAGGTCATGGCCAACAGAGCGTGACGGAGCCAAGTGTATGGCATTCGGACAAAACTTTAATCTTCTAGTCTGTTCTTTAAATTTGTTTGTCCACTAAAATTGTGTCTGAAATCCCAACTGACGTGAAACTGTTTCCACCTTGTCAGCAACATGTCTGGCCAAAGTGTATAAACAGAAATGCGCTATAACCCAATTTTGGTCTAACAAACAAGCAATTGGAAGTGAAATTTGAGGACAATATAGAGTTGTTTTTTCTCACTAAAGTCACTCAGTCGTGCCTTTATAGACCTTACTAAATTAAAAAGCATGTACCAATACTTCTGTCTGTAGTGTCCTATTGACAAGAGGGTTTGTCAACGCTGGCCCCAGAGTGATGCATAGATTAACCTGAAAAGTGAGTAAAGTTAGTTGTATAGGGCGGTCAAGAGTCAATACTTGGGGCACTTATAGCAAAATATTGCACAAGAAGCTCATGCATTGCATTTATTTGCACATCATGTTTTGGGGACAGATTTGTGCTGTGGACAACTTCAGCATCAATAAGAGGTCCAAGATGAGGTCTTTGTGGGGGGACAAACAGCTGCTTTCCCCATCTCTGCACAGAACCACGGTTCACACAACCAGAGCAGATGTTGTGTGTCACAGTCTGGTGAAAAAGCTACTTGTGTCTCCTCCAAGGTGGTAAATAGTAGGGGGGAAAAGTTCATTTTTAAATGTCATTCAGGTAGTGCTTATCCAACCAATCATCTTGCATTAGAAATCATTTAAGATTCCATTCCCAGAGCTGCCAACCTATAAAAATGTGTCCAAATTTGTCTGAATTTCCACATTTTATGAATTTTGTTATGAACATCATTGTGGGACAGTCATAATCATAATCTTAAATAAATTATGGCTTCAATATTTGTCATTTATTTTCCGTGTTTTTATTACATCAACTTTGTAATGGTGGACGCAGTCGCAACCTGAATCAAAGTACCAGTATATGAGATATCAAAAATATCCGTCTATGGATTAATTCACCTTTGACAATTCTGTCTATTAAAGTCTTAAGTCTATTAAATCAGATTAATCATATCTGAAATGTCAAAATAAAAATTCAGCAATCTAATTTGCAAACAAACAAAAAATTGCTGATACACTGAACTGGGTAGTTCATATATGGGCAATAGTTTTGGTTTCTATTTGGTGCAATGTACTTCTCGTACATTTTTCTCTTGCATGCTATTCATATTACATATTTATAGTTCCTATATCCACAATTGCTGCTGAAATAATGCAAATATCCTCATTGTGGGACTAATATCTTATATTACAAATATTTATTAATAATAATAATGTATTTTTACCTGCCCATGTTCATAAGTGTCGTGTGTAGTGACGTACTAATTAATTTACAGTTCAGATGCAGTGTCCTGTGTGGACGTGTATTATTTTACATTTATATCTTTAAAAACGTATGAATTGGCCTATTTTTTTGTTGTTCAAAGTTGGTTACTCTCTGCGAAAACTCGATTCCTGCCAAGCCTACGTGAATGGTGTACTGTATCACCAAATAACTTACTGTATTTCGATGTTTTGCAAGTGCATGTCCCTTTCGTGACACTTTTATAAGAAGCATGGTAAGAAGTGTAGTTTATTCGCTACCAAGGAGGCGATGAGCAGTGACTTAGAATGCGTTGACACTGGACGCAAAGAATACTTTCGCGTTGTGGCTTGGCGGCCTGGGAACGTAATAAAATAGCGCTCACCAAGCAGCTGTTCAATGTGGACGCTGGCTTTCCCCCCCCAATACCCAATATTCGGAACAATCAGTGTTACGGCTGTAACGAGTCAACGTTCAGTTATTTACGTAACAAAATATGGACGCTCCGTAACATTTGGCTCTGCATTCCATAACAGATGGTGTATGGCAGGGAGAGAGATGAAATGGATGAGCAGTGTAAGTGACTGTTTGACAGCATTCCTTAGACTTCTTGCTTTGACACAAAACAATGATCAATTTGTGGAGGTTTGGAACTAATAAACTACCACACACTATGAATAACACTTGAAAATGACCAATACATTTTGGCCTTTCAACCCACAGGATTCCTGCTTTTTTATCAAACTAGATGTAATAAAAAAAAAAATATATATACTTGACAGATGTTCAGGCGAGTGGGAATGGCGTTAGTGTACTTTAGCTAGCACACACATTTTTGCTCTTTTTTCAAGTCAATACGGCTATTGCTTAATACAAAACACAGTATAACAAATTACCTAAAGGTTTTTGGCTAAAAATAGAAGTAAAAAGCAGAAGGATACCTACTCTGGATGTTTGGGCTGTATGGATCCTCAATCCTGATGGCTGGATCCAACACCCTGTAGATGACCTAGACCGGGACAAACATTTAAAGGTTATTTTGGAAATTTAAAGCAATAATACTGTAAATAGAAACAAAAATGACGATTTTGAAGGTAATTTCATAGACAGCCTTTGAGTTCATATAATGTATTTTATAAGGTCACAGACATTTGAAGAAAATGACCCCAAACTAAAAATGTCAGGAACAATTATGACAAATGAAACCTGGTGTGACTCCTCACTCACCTCTCCCTCTGTGGATGGCTCGATGTCAGAATAACGTGATTCGCAGATGACGTCGTTGATGTTGTGTAAAGGACCCTGGGATATGCCGGGGAAGTTGGCGGCACAGTCATGGGAAAAGTAACGGTAGATCTGCCAGGTGCGACCAAAATTGGCCGAACGCTCAATCAACATGGCCGCTGGACGGAAAGTCTGCCAGAAAAAAAAAAAAAAAGATGAACAGAAGGAGCAATCTGTTGATTCCATGTGCTAGTAAGGCAAAGAATTTTGAAGTTACCTTGAAGGTCATAATGAGGTGAGTGAAATGAAACTCTGCCTCCAGGTCCAGTTGGACATACACATTTGACTTTCCTACAACACAGAGTGGCACATAAGTGTCTCATTTATTTACAGTGAAATTGTACTCGTCTCATACTATAGTGTTTTTCAGATAAGTATTACAGATAACTGATTGTTGCCTCATAGAAATTCATTCATTCATTCATCTTCCGTTCCGCTTATCCTCACTAGGGTCGCAGGCGTGCATTTATTGAAATATTTCTTGAAAAGAATTGTGGTACAGGAGCTTAATGATCACATGCAAACTACATGCCTCTAGCAAACTATTTGAACTTTTTCAATCCGGTTTCAGGGCAGACCACCCTACTGAAACATCCATCCATCCATCCATCCATTTTCTGCGTCGCTTCTCCTCACTAGGGTCACGGGCGTGCTGGAGCCTATCCCAGCTATCATCGGGCAGGAGGCGGGGTACCAGCCAATCGCA
Source organism: Phyllopteryx taeniolatus (assembly GCF_024500385.1). Classification (NCBI taxonomy): domain Eukaryota; kingdom Metazoa; phylum Chordata; class Actinopteri; order Syngnathiformes; family Syngnathidae; genus Phyllopteryx; species Phyllopteryx taeniolatus. The sequence continues at coordinate 21,719,952 of NC_084502.1, read as the reverse complement.
GGGCACAAACAAACAAACAACCATTCGCACTCACAGTCACACCTACGGGCAATTTAGAGTCTTCAATTAATGCATGTTTTTGGGATGTGGGAGGAAACCGGAGTGCCCGGAGAAAACCCACGCAGTCACGGGGAGAACATGCAAACTCCACACAGGCGGGGCCGGAACCCGGGTTCTCAGAACTGTGAGGCTGATGCTCTAACCAGTCGGCCACCGTGCCACCTCCTACTGAAACAGCCCTTGCAAAAGTGACGAATGATGATTTATTAGCTATGGATTGCAGCACCTCATCATTACTATTATTACTCGAACTCACCATTGCCTTCGATAATGTTGATCACAATATACTACAACCCCAATTCCGACGAAGTTGGGACGTTGTGTTAAACATAAATAAAAACAGAATACAATGATTTGCAAATCACGTTTGACCTATATTTAATTGAATACACTACAAAGACAAGATATTTCATGTACAAACTGATAAACTTTATTGTTTTTAGCAAATAATCATTAACTTAGAATTTTATGGCTGCAACACGTTCCAAAAAAGCTGGGACAGGATCATGTTTACCAATGTGTTACATCACCTTTTCTTTTAACAACATTCAATAAACGTTTGGGAACTGAGGACAGTAATTGTTGAAGCTTTGCAGGTGGAATTCTTTACCATTCTTGCTTGATGTATAGCTTCAGCTGTTCAACAGTCCGGAGTCTCTGTTGTCTTATTTTACGCTTCATAATGCGCCACACATTTTCAATGGGAGACAGGTCTAGACTGCAGGCAGGCCAGTCTAGTACCTGCACTCTTTTACTATGAAGCCACACTGTTGTAACAAGCACAGAATGTGGTTTGGCATTGTCTTGCTGAAATGAGCAGGGGCGTCCATGAAAAAGACGTTGCTTGGATGGCAGCATATGTTTCTCCAAAACCTGTATGGACCTTTCAGCATTAATGGTGCCTTCACAGATGTGTAAGTTACCCATGCCGTTGGCACTAACACAGCCCCTTACCATCACAGATGGTGGCTTTTGATCTTTGCGTCCATAACAGTCTGGATGGTTCTTTTCCTCTTTGGCCAGGAGGACACAACGTCCACAATTTCCAAAAACAATTTGAAATGTGGATTCGTCGGACCACAGAACACTTTTCCACTTTGCATCAGTCCATCTTAGATGAGTTCGGGCCCAGAGAAGCCGGCGGGGTTTCTGGGTGTTGTTGATAAATGGCTTTTGCTTTGCATAGTAGAGTTTCAAGTTGCACTTACGGATGTAGCGCCGAACTGGCCTTGCTGCTTACCTGCAGTGATTTCTCCGGATTCTCTGAACCTTTTGATGATATTATGGACGGTAGATGATGAAATCCCTAAATTACTTGCAATTGTACGTTGAGGAACCTTGTCCTTAAACTGTTCGACTATTTTCTCACATTTGTTCACAAAGAGGTGAATCTCACCCCATTTTTGCTTGTGAATGACTGAGCAATTCAGGGAAGCACCTTTTGTACCCAATCATGGCACCCACCTGTTCCCAATTCGCCTGTTCACCTGTGGGATGTTCCAAACAGGTGTTTGATGAGCATTCCTCAACTTTCTAATGCTCAACTTTCTCAGTCTTTTTTGCCACCTGTCGCAGCTTTTTTGGAACGTGTTGCAGCCATAAAAGCCTAAGTTCATGATTATTTGCTAAAAACAATAAAGTTTATCATTTTGAACATTAAATAGCTTGTCTTTGTATTGTATTCAATTAAATATAGGTCGAACATGATTTGCAAATCATTGTATTCTGTTTTTATTTATGTTTAACATGACCGGGACAGGTCCTGAGTAAAAACCACTGAAGGCATCTACCCTGCGGTTGGTTTTTCTCTATAAATGGACTCTTATGCCATTTTAATGAACATTGTACAGCATCCTGCCATCGTAATGAACATTGTACAGCACCAAACTATGTGATAAATGTTGCCCCCTCGACATCCATTTCTGCCTAGTCATCCTGAAAGGGGGATTGGATTCCCCCCATCTGTGGTCCCTTCTCAAGGTTTGTTTTTTCCCCAAATGGGGTTTTGAGTTTTTCCTTGCCCGACTGGGGGGTTTAGATTAGGGGATGTCGTCAATCATTGCCAACTGTGGGCCTGTGAAGCCCTTTGAGACTTCATTGTGATTAAGGGCTATACAAATAAACTTGACTGGAAACAATTAGGAAAAAGCCCCAAAACATCCAAGTTACCCCAGTTTTTAGGCCCTGCGCACACAGCGAGAAGAAACATTTTTGCCCTTCAAGCCTGTTTCTGCTAGGAACATGAAATCTGGTCTATCACGAGGAGACCTGCAAAAAAGGTCCCCTAAACCTGCACTCAAAAACAAACACATTTTTCGTTCCAAGGACAATCAAATTTGACCACTTTTACTAGAGAGATAGATAACGCTTAATTGTAAAACAGTTCTCGTCATTGAATGTGGCAGGAGCATGGCAATAAAGTTTGATGATACATAGTAAAACTTAAAACTAACTCGACAAGGTCAGAGTTGAACCAAACATCTTGCATGTGATGAAGAATTCACCCTGAAGACATTAGCATTCACCCTTAACTGCCACAAATGTATAGCGTCAATAACTCTACAATAACTCTCATTAGCTTCTGCCGCTGCAATTTCTTTTCAACCTCTGTATGCTCAAGTACTGATGATGTGTTGATGCCAGTTAGACAAAAGTTACTGTTGGCTAACATGTTAGCATGCTAGCACACACGTTTCAAAAATGTTGGCATGAACTGTTAAGGGTAGAAAATATGAAGAGAGAGTGGTGACTTTGCTAAGGTGCAACACAGTAGTATAGCTGTTAGCATGTCTACCTTACAGCTGGTTCTGGGTTTGAATTTTGGCTCCTGCCTTTTTGTGTGGAGTTTCCATGTTCCTCTCCATGCTTGCCTGATTTTCCCTCCCGGTATTCCGGCCTCCTCCCAAATTCCAAAACATGCTCGTTATGTCCACTGAAGAGTCTAAATTGTCTATAGAGTCTTTTTTTGTCTGTATGCGCCTAGTGATTGACTGGCGACCAGCCCAGGGTGTACCCTGCCTCACGCCAAAAGTCAGTAAAAATAACCACAATTCTTCCTCCTTCAAACCCAGAACCACAGCTGTAAGGTAGACTTGTATCACTGTAATGCCGTGATGGTCCTTTCTCACCGTTCTCTGACTGCCACCATGACTTCTTGCGGTGAGGCTTAAAGGTGGTGATCACGTTCTCTACGCGATGATTGATGGTGTTGTAGATAGGGTCGTAAGGCCTTCTGGAGTCACAGTCGAAACATTTCTTCTCGTCCTGCATCGGCGGGACAAGACGTCAGGGTTGAAGGGTCAAAGGTTCAGAGATTTTGGGGTCAACAAGAGGGGGACTTTGGGGTCAATTGAGGAAAAATGTGACAAAGATGACATTTGGCGTCATTCACCAGTAAGTTTTGTCTGCGGTTGAATTATAAGAAAGCTATGAAGTAAGTATTTAATTAGTATATTTGTAATGTCTCAAACTGCAACACGGTGATTAGTGGTTAGCACGTCTGCCTCACAGTTCTGAGGTTTGGGTTCAAAATTTGGCTCCGGCCTTCGTCTGTGGAGTTTGCTGTGCTCTCCCCATGCTTGCGTGGGTATTTGCGAGGCACTCCGGCTTCCTTCCACATTCCATAAAAGACTCTAAATTGTCCGTAGGTGTGAAAGTGAGTGTGAATGCTTGTTTCTTTGTGACCTGTGACTTGCTGGTGACCAGTTCAGGGTGTACGCTGCCTCAGGCCCAAAGGGCAGCCGTGGCCCAATGGAGAAGATCCTCGGCTGCCAACGTGGGGGACCTATGTTAAAGACCCCAACTGGACCATACGCCAACATCCCCTGGACTCACGGCTGTGGTGTCCTTGAGCAAGACACCGATAGCCCGAAATGCTCCCCGGGGGCTTCAGCTGCCCCCTGCTCCAATGTGTTCCACTAACATGTGTATGTGTTCACTGTGATGGGTAAAATGCAGAGAACAAATTTTGTGTGCATGCATGCATGTTCATGACAATAAAGGTGATTCTTCTTCTTCTAAGTCACATCTTGGATAGCGTGACCCTAACGAGGATGCGTGATGGAATATTACACCGTAGAATTGCGGGAAACAATAATACTTTGCACAACCATGTAACCATGTAAATTGTAAGAATGTTCTTGAGTGTTCATACTAATATGCAGAAAGGTGCACAATATGACTTTGACACAGTTGTGAAATGTCAGTTCCAATCACACACCCAAACTGACCTGCAGGTGACTGACGATGCAGTAGGGCTCCTTCTTCCTCATGCCACACGTGGACGAGGCCTTCAGGTTTTTTTCTCGTCCGACCAGCAGGTCCCCCGTTGCTGGGTAACAGCTGCCATGGGCACATCCGTGGCTACGGTCGGGCTCGTGGCCGGCAGCTGCAGCCAAGACTGGAGGTAGACATGAGGGAGGGAGGCAGGAAATGAATCAGTGAGCAGGAAGCAACGGAGCAGAACATGATTGCCGGATAGCAACACAATCGACCTTTTTAATAAAGCCGACTATTTTTAAAGAAACATTCCTGTGTTGGCAACTGTGGCACTGTGTTTTAACACATTTAAACTCATTAAAAACACTTTAAACAAATTGTAATAATATTTGAACACGAATAAACAAATCACAAGCATAAAATGCATAGAAACTACTGAACCTACTGTATTGTCTGTGTACATGCGTGTGCCTGGTGGGGCGGCGTGTGATGTCGGCGAGTTTGTGTCCGGGTAAGAGCTGTGGCCAACAGCAGCTTCTGAGCGTGCTCAGTGTTTTACAGCTCTCCTGACATTAAATAAATGGCTGAAAGGTGCATCAGCGAGTCCCATGTCTGAGGGCATTACAGTAAGTATGGTGTAAAAATCTATGAAAGAATTATCGCAAAGATACAATATAACAGGGGAACACTGCATAATATAAACTAGTTACTGTCTTTTGAACGTAATGTGCGACTTCCCCTGCATATATGTCAAACTCGACATCGGCCCACGAGACCATAACAAATGCGTATAAGAGCCTGCTCGCCGGTATATAGCGCATGCGCCACTAATATTACAAATCCTAGAATGCTTCGCCAGTGTGTTGGCACATCAGTCAAGCGCCCCCTCCTTTTCTGTTGCAGTCATTAGGAACCATGTAACCAGTCTCCTCGAGTAAATTAACACCTCCCCTTCCCAAAAATGGCAAAAAGAAAAATGGAAAACAGAAGCTTTCAAGACAGGTTGGAGGCAGGTTATTTGTTCCCAAAAGTAAAGTACACCTGTTTGTCTTGTTTGCAGAGCCAACATGGCTGTAGTGAAAGAATATAACATAGCTTGAATTAATGTTTTAGTACTTTTTCTAATTCAAGAGTCAAGACAGAGACTGTTAATAGTTTAAAGGTTGAATTTTCATTGGAGATTATTTTTTATTTTTTTTTGGGTTGTTTTGTTGTTGGCCTTTGAAAATGATTTCTGTTAAAAAGGAACCCAAAAGACGACAGAGACGATAGAGAGACAAAATAATGTATTTTATCTATTTAAATAAGTGACAAATACCACCGATGTGTGTTTTAATGCAAATTTGATTTCTCAGGCGTTTATTTATATTGTTTGCTTATTCAAGATTCAATGTATAAGTAAAACTTAAGCTTGTTTTCAGATGACAATGTTTAACATTACATATCTGGAGAGAAGGGAAAACATGCGCAATCACTGTCAATTTTCAACAAATACTGAGTTTGGCGCACAACTTTGTCCCAATTCTTTATTTTGGCCCACTGTCAATTTGAGTAATAACCCCCTGCTCTAAAACAACCGTGTATACTAAAAGTATGACATTTACATTTAATACACCTTTGACAACATTACCCATTTCAAATCAGAAATCTTGTTAAGCCGACTTCCCTATCAAATTCTTCACAAAATGAAACACATTTTTATAGCTTTATAGGTGAAAGTAAAAAGTCTGATGTTAAATATATCTCAGTTTCAGTCCTCCTAATATGATTTGTTCTTCCAGAAGATGTATTTTGACCAAAAGATTTTATTCAGTCTATTCAACAGCCCACAAAAAAAAAAAACTAAACATGAATTATTCCAAAGGATTCTGAGTCATGTGCTGAACATGTCCACAAAGTGAGTGACATTCAACCAATCAGTGTTTCTACGCAATGCTAGACATCTGGTCATTGCAAGATTCATATGCACGTGCCCGCCCAACTGAAATGGTCAAAATTGTATTAGTGACATCTTACATGACTGACCAAAAGGCGTTATTTCTGTAATTGCATTACTTTTGTAACGCGCTAATCCTAACACTGCGAAGGATTTTATGACAAATTGTATGGACCAATTTTAACTCTGGAAAGGGGGAACAATGGTATGACACACAACCAGAGGCATGATGTTGTGACTGCATTGTCATGCTACGCATGGGAGTTAAAATAAAACCTGTGAGACTTTCATGACAACCGGCAGCAGGTGCCTCACATTCCAGCTGACATTTTCCCACAAAGGTTTTGATTTTATTTTATTCTTTCTCCTTGCCTGTGAGATAAGTTTGTCTGCATGATGTTATAAGAACAAATTGTTATGAGGAGAGTGGTGACCTATGGGACTTTCTGTCGAGTCTACAGCATGTCCGCAGCAGGTGGCTCTAATCTTTACTCAATTATGTGTCCATTCCCAATGGAAATATGTTACAGTGGAAGCCCGATAAAGGACCAAATAGCACCAAGATAAACTAAAACGTACATGACTGCATTGGTCTGATTTATGGTGAAAATGAGACATTTGAGCAGTTGTTTCTTAGTTTCTGCATCAATCGTTGCTTTTTAAAGAGACATAACTGAACCAGGTGGGCTGGTGACCGACTGGTTAGCACATCTGCCTCACAGTTTTGAGGACCAGGTTCAAATCCAGCCTCGCCTGTGTGGGGTTTGCACGGTCTCCCCGTGATAAGTGGGTTTTCTCCAGGTACTCCGGTATCTTCCCACATCCCAAAAACATGCATGGGAGGTTAATTGAAGACTCTAAATTGCCCGTCGGTGTTAATGTTTGTGCGAATGGTTCTTTGGTTATACTGTATGTGCCATGCATTTGGCTGGCGACCAGTTCAATGTGTACCCCGCCTGAAGATAGCTGGGATAGGCTCCAGCACGCCTGCGACCCTAGTGAGGAGAAGCGGTATGAAAAATGGATGGATGGATGGATATATAACTGAACCAGATTGGCACCCAGTAGAGCACAGACCACCAAGCCTAAATTTTGTTATTTGTGCATTACTGCCTTAGAAATTGAGGAAATGGTTAAAAAAAAAAGACAAAAATCCTTGCTCTCGATTAGGAGCAGGCTCAATAATCAGAGATGAGTCAAATGTGTGGAATTGATTGTTGATTAATTGCGACTCGAAGTGCATTACTTAATTGAAACCAGCACTGTGCTGTTAGTTCTGTCTCAACTAGTTAGTATGGTGTAAAGAATGACAGCTACATTCACATAGACCTCCACTGTGGCAGAACTCCTCCAGGGCAGAATCATTCTACTCAAAATAAAACTGCAATTGAAACAAGAGTTCAGATCATTCGGAGACACAAAATAATAACTAGATAGTTATAATAACAAAATAGTTTGAAATAATAATAACCAGAAAATGCAATTTCTGTAGAAATTGTATGTGAATCCTGAAGAGCTGATGCTGAACTGAAATGCTGTAGAATTTATTGAAAAGTAGGAAATGGAGAATGTAAAAATGAAAAATTTCGTACGAATACAATGAGAATAACTAAATTGCTAACAGTTTCTACTGTATGCTGAAATAGTGTATAGAGAGATAGCAACACGAGCGCATTTTGTACTTGTCACACTATTGGACCTGTTTCGGTGCCCGCCAAGTGAGCAACAAATGGATAAGAGCTTCACAAACACATCAACACCACAATGCCTGTGTCACCAATTAAAATAAAGAAAACATCTGAACTAAAGCATGGGAAAAGACAAAGTCATACTGGTTGTTAAAGTTGCCTTTGGAGTATTGGTGACCCAACTCAGATGTTTCAGTCTACTCAAACTCAACTGTTTCATGTTTAAGATTAAGTATGTTGTTGCTCGTCGCTTCTGTGTTTTGGTTGATCCAACTCAAATATTTCCAATCGTGACAATTTAGTGTCAGTACTGGTGTTCCTCAGGGTTGTGTTCTAGGGCTGCTTTTGTTCATCATCTACTAACGTCTGGTGGAGGTCTTATTCCACATTAACTTAATTGTAAGGCGGATGCCACCCAACTCTTCCTTTCCAACAAAACAAACTTTCCCACAATACCCACTTGCCTCTTTCATTGTTGATCCAAGATCACTAAAAAATTTCTCAAACTCAACCGTGGAAAAAAATGATGGGGCCAAATCCACTTTAACAAAATCCACTCCCACCCCCAGGTTAAGTCTGGGTGTCATCCTCGACAGCAGACTATCTGTCCAAGCTCACATCAGTATTGTTACTCGACCTCCATACTACCATCTTACCAAACACCGCACCAATTCTTGTTCACTCCTTGGTTACAGTGTGACTTGGTTACATGGATAGAGTGCTATGACCCTAAAAGCAACACCTTCTAAGAATCCCTCCCGTTCTCACGCAGCTTCACTGCCTCCCAGTCAACTACGGCATTCATCTTTAAGACTGCTGCTTGCTTCCAAGCCCAGTTTAACTTCATATGATGCTTAACTCTTGCATGGTTTTGTACCTATCATTCAAGATATTAAAGCGACTAGAACAAGTGACACCAGCCTTTGGAAAAACACTAGCCATGGCATCCACTAGCCAGACGCTGCACTCCACTGTAATTGTTTACAAATGGCTCACGCATGAGGCAGGTACAGTCTTCCAACTATTCAACATATTCAAGCAACTAGAACAACTGACAGTAGCCTTTGGAAAAAACATATATAAGTATATGTCTGAATGCTGGATGGCAGCTGAGCAAGAAGCCACTGTGTCTGTATGAGAGGATCGTAGCTCACTCAGCTCTGCTGTCAATAGCCAGGAATAGAAGGAAATACACTATTAACACTGTCACACTGCTGTTTAATATATGCAATGAATTATTAAGCTTCAAAGGTTCCAATCATTAAAGGCAGACATTTTCTTAATGGAAGCATTACATGTTATACAGTGGCTGAAATAAGTATTAACACGTCACCATTTTTCTCACTAAATGTTCTTCCAAAAGTGCTATTGACCTGAAGATTTCACCAGATGTTGGGAACAACCCAAGTAATCCATATATACAAAGAAAGTCGAACAAGCTCAGAAATTAAGTTGTGTGTAATAATGTGAAATGACACAGGGAAAAAGTATTGAACACACCAACTTGGTATTTATTGAATACTTTGTACAAAAGCCTTTGTTTGCAATGACAGGTTCAAGACCCCTCCTGAATGGAGAAACGCATCACATGCATTGTTCTGGTCTGATTTTGGGCCATTCCTCCACACAAGCAGTCTTCAAATCTTGAAGGTTCCGTGGGCTTCTTTTATGGACCTTGAGTTTCAGTTCTTTCCATAGATTTTCGATTGGATTCAAGTCAGGTGATTTGCTGGGCCATTCTAGCAGCTTTATATTTTTTTTCTTTGAAACCAATTGAGAGTTTCCTTGACAGTATGTTTTGGCTCATTATCCTGCTGAAATGTCCACCCTCGTTTCATTTTCATCATCCTCGTAAATCGCAGCAGATTTTTGTCAGTACATTTTCCCATTCATCCTTCCTTCAATAATGTGACGTTTACCAGAACCATTTGCTGTAAATCAGCCCCACACAATCATGTTCCCAACTCCGAACTTCACTGTTGGTATGGTGTTTTTAGGGTGATGTGCAGTGCCATTTCTCCTCCAAACGTGGTGTGCATTATGCCATCCAAACAGTTCAATTTTGCTCTCATCCGACCAGACTATATTCTCCCAGTATTTAACAGGCTAGTCCAAATGTTGTTCACCAAACTTTAAACGAGCGTTGACATACCTTTTTTTCAGCAATGGGGTCTTGCGTGGTGAGAGTGCATACACCCCATGGCGGCGGAGTGCATTACTCACTGTTTTCCTTGTGACAAGAAGTCCCTGCTAATTCCAGGTCTTTTTGAAGCTCTCCACAGATGGTCTTTGTCTCTTGGACAACTCTTCTGATTATACTTTGCACTCCTCTGTCAGAAATTTTGGAAGGAGCACCTGAGCGAGACAAATTTACGATGGTATGATTGGCTTTCCACTGACGTATAAGGGCCCCAACCGTGCTCACTGGAACGTTCAGAAGCTTCGATATGCGCCTGTAACCACTGCCATCGTTATGTTTGGCAACAATTAGTTTGCGATGGTCTTGAGACAGCTCTCTGCTCTTACCAATCATGAGATGTGTCTTGACTCACACCTTGGCATTTTTGTAGGCCATCAATTAGGATTGAACCAGCTGATATTCATTTGCACAGACAAGGGGTTGGATTGCTGTTTGATTATTGATAGATTTTATGTTGTCTTGGCTTTCCATGCCTTTTTGCACCTCCCTTTCTTCATGTATTCAATACTTTTTCCCCTGTGTCATTTCACATTTGTACACACAACTTAATATCTCAGCGTATTTGTTGTATTTTCTTTGTATGTATGGATTACTTAGGTTGTTCCCAAGATCTCAACACCTTTGGAAGTATATTTAGTGAGAAAAATGGTGATGTGTTAAATACTTATTTCAGCCGCTGTATCTATTTCCAAAACAAGTCAATCTCAACTGTTGTCATCCAGGGGCCCGCATTTCATAGAGTAGTTGCAAGTCGCGAATCACTTTTATGAATATTTAGAACAATAAGGACAATATATAATATATATTCAACATATTCAAGCAACTAGAACAAGTGACACCCAGCCTTTGGAAAAACATGTCAGCAGGTCTGAAAATGACATAAATTCATATCCTTGGAGGTAGACATAATGATCAAATAGATTTTAATCTTTCAATGTCATTCAATAGTCAGTCACTCCAACAAACTATACTGTAGTGACTAGAAGAAAACTCATTCAACTGAGAAGGTGAAATCTAATTTGGGAGTTGGAATGGGTCAACTCTCTTTCCTTCCTTAGTGCAGGTTCCACCCTCCGACAAAGCTCTGTGAAAATCAGCAATGTAATCTGTAATCCTGTTGAACAGATTTACAAACGGCACAGAAACCTCTCTATGGAAGTAATTACCAACAAAAACAGTAATAAGTGATACGAACAGAGCCCGAACTGCAGTAGTCCACTTATCTTTTATCCGACAGTTCGGAAGTGAGTTGACATTTGTTCTGCAAACAACTGATATACACGTGTGTGTGTGTGTGTGTGTGCGCTCGCAAAAAGGAGCAGGGAGGGTGGGGAAGTGAAGCAGACGCATACTGTCTGTATATTACTATCTTGTCACTTTTATCTGTACGCTGCTGTCTGTGATTGTGTAAGCTTTTCGCAGGCTTCACGTCTATTAGTGAAGAAAACATACAGTACTTACTAATGTCCCTTTTTAACATGAAAATTCCTTTCATGAATTATAAATTGTGTAAACTTTGCAACCCTTTACCCCAATTAAACACTGTTTTCTGGTGGTGGTAGTAGTAGCACAAACATATTGTTGTTTAAAATTTGCTGACTCCGAAACCCTATTTTTTCATTCTGGTTGATCTTATATATTATTTTTTAACTATACTCATGATCCCACATGAGGAAATTGAATTTTACACTGCTGTGTATTTTTCATGTATCTTAAACCTACTCAATAAAATGGTTTGGAGTCCCTTGAGACTGGTAAGTAGCTGTTGCTCTGTGAATTTATTATTTTAGTTACAATAAATAAAATAATAAAAATAATTCCAATTAGAGTACATATGAAAAGAACAATGTTCAATTTCTATAAGAAAAAAGGAACTTTTATCGTTTCTGAGCATTGTTTTTCATACAAAATTATTTTTGTAAGTGCTCTAGAAATAAAGTTGAGTTGAGCTGAGTTTTCCTGGCAACATGCAGAAATATGAGGAGAAGGTTGTGCAGCTGAGTGCTCATTTAGTCATGTTTCACTCTGGTCTAATAAGACTGAGATATTACATACAAATATGAGTATTTAGTAAATTAATCTACTCGTATACAGTATAATTGTGGCAACGTATGAAAAAAAAAAAGATTTATCTTGGTGTCACTCTGAGTGTGAAAATTGCTAATGAAAGGTCACAGGGAAGTACTTTGGATTAAATACATCACGTTATCTTTCCTCCCCCCTGTGCACCCATACATGGAGCGAGAAGGCATGGAGGAATGCTGGATGACAGCTGAGCAAGGAGCCGCTGTGTCTGTATGAGAGGATCTTAGCTCACTCGGCTCTGCTGTCAATTAGCCAGGAATAGCAGGAAACACACTGTTAACATTGTCACTGCTGTTTAATATATGCAATTAATCATTAAGCTTCAAGGGTTCCAATTATTAAAGGCAGACCTTTTCTTATTGGCAGCATTACGTTATATCTATTTCCAAAGCAACTCAATCTCAACTATTGTCATCCAGGGGCCCGCATTTCATAGAGTAGTTAGTGCAAGTCGCAACTTTTATGAATGTTAACTCATTCACTGCAAGCTGTTTCCTTAGCAGGGAACCCCTAGACTGCCAGGCATTTTTTTGGGGCAATTTCACTGATTTTTCAAGCCCCACAGAATATTACGTACAACCCCAACTCCAATGAAATTGGGACGTTGTGTTAAACATAAATAAACATATGCTGCCATCCAAGCAACGTCTGCACGTGTTACAACAGCATCGTAGTAAGAGAGTGCAGGTAACTAGACTGGCCTGCCTGCAGCCCAGACCTGTCTCCCATTGTAAACGTGTGGCGCATTATGAAGCGTAAAATACGACAACGGAGACCCCGGACTGTTGAACAGCTGAAGCTGTACATCAAACAAGAATGGCAAAGAATTCCGCCTACAAAGCTTCAACAATTCGTGTCCTCAGTTCCCAAACGTTTATTGAAAGCTGTTAAAAGAAAAGGTGATGTAACACAGTGATAAACATGACCCTGTGCCAGCTTTTTTGGAACGTGTTGCAGCCATAAAATTCTGAATTAATGATTATTTGCTAAAAACAATAAAGTTTGTCAGTTTGAACCTTAAATATCTTGTCTTTGTAGTGTATTCAATTAAATATGGGTTGAACATGATTTGCAAATCATTGTATTCTGTTTTTATTTATGTTTCACACAACTCCCAACTTCATTGGAATTGGGGTTGTACTATGACCATGTAAACACCCAAACCACCAAATGAAAGTTCAGACTCTCTTCTTTCAACAGAAAAAAAAAAGGTTTGTCTCTATCTTATACCGTCCTTTAGTAATCAGCAGTCAATATAGGCTACTTTCAGCCAAATCTGTTTCTGGAAGAAAAAAAACAGAGGAAACAGCCTTTTGTGAAAGCAGACACATCAAGCAGAACAATGACTTTGACACCAATATTTTTTTTTCTTTAGTGAAAATCTCAAACATCTGAACATAAAACAACACTGAGAAAATACTTTAGACTGAAAAATAATTTATTTACAAGTATAACTATGTATAAAATTTACATTAGACAAAAATGCATGAACAAATGGTCCTCCCACACTTGCGCTTTTTCCCTCCAAATTCTCCTCCTCCACCGTTTGCTCAATAGTCCAAATCTTGCAAAGTTTTATCCACATCTTATTTTATTCTTCTGTTGGCATTGAATGGAATCTTGTGTGGTTGTCATTGTCTGCACTGCGTACCGGAATGGGAGTCGAACGTCTACTGGATGCATAACCTGTAAGTTTTAAAAAATACATACTATTACTAGAGAATACTTTCTATTGATGACGTGTTTTGCAAGGGTAAAAAAAAAAAAAAAACGCATTACTTTTCTTCTTCGCAATCCTAAAAGAAGCTCGACTCACGCGTGTTTAATTCCTACAAGATGGATGAAATGGAAAATTCAAATCAGTACTGGCAACAGATGTTACATTGTAATGTGAACTAGTGGGACTAAATTATGTTTTTATGTAACAAGGAATGAAGGAGCGTGCTTGCTCGCTAAATGTAGCTAACGCGAGCTGCAAACAAGTTACCTTCGTCTTCGCCAGACTTCGTCGATCTTCGTCAGAGGAAGCTCGCCTGGCTATCCAAAACTGGCTATCTGACAATTCCGGATCCCATTTATTCAAATCCTGGTCAGCAGACGATCAGCCAGCAAGCGGCAGAGAGCATCTCGCCATATGTATGGGCCGGCATTTTGCGCGATAGCTTTGGAACACGGTGGACGACTGGTTAGCACATCAGCCTCACAGTTCTGAGGACGCCGGTTCAAATCCCGGCCCCGCCTGTGTGGAGTTTGCATGTTCTCCCCGTACCTGCGTGGGTTTCCTGTGGGCACTCCGGTTTCCTCCCACATCCCAAAAACATGCGTGGTAGGTTGATTGAAGACTCTAAATTGTCCGTAAGTGTGAATGTGTGCGGGAATGGTTGTTTGTTTATATGTGCCCTGTGATTGGCAAGTAGGTGAGCTTTCAGCGAATAAAGGAGGATAGGTCAAAACAATCTGTGAATAAGGGAATCCGCAAGTAGAAATTCTCGAATATGCAGGGAAGTCATGTACACACTTCATGTCCCTTATCGAATATGTTCCGAGTGGCAACTGTGTACACCTATATACTGTACCAAAAATTGTGAATACATGCAATGTTTTTGCTAGCTGTCTGCAATCCACCCAAATTGTGTCAATGACCCACTTTTGGGTCCCGACCAACCAGTTGATAATCACTGAAATAGAACAGAGATTCCGTGATAGCCAGGCCCCCTCTTATGATCAACATCAGTGACCGAAGGATGACTGGAGAAAAACACCCAAAGACACACTATAACATTTTGAGTGGAATTATAGCTACAGATATATAGCTTTTCCATTTTCAGTAAGTCTGCATGAAATAACCACGCATCTGCATACTGTGTGTATAGTTGTAATTCATATCACGACAGAAGTCAAGGTTAGGAAATGGATAAGAACTTGTCAGTCAGACGGCATGGCTAAGGTGAAGTGGGAGGTGTAGAAGAGAGGAATGGCATCAACATGACACATTCCGCCAGGTCTGGCCAAACCAGAGAAAGAAAATGACAAACACACCGAGTAAACAATGGCTGAACCAAAAGGCTGAGAAACAATCAGTCCGACAACTAGCGCAGGCAAATAATGGCCGAGAACACACAGATGCCACTATTTGCTGTATCTCTTCGCTGCCGCCCTTGTCATCAGGTAGCAGAGAAAAGTCAACATCCTCCTCCTGGCTAATTAACATCGATGCTCTCTGCCTGGATCTTCTCTTTGCTCAGCACTTAGTTGGAGGATAACTGACATCCCACCAAACAACCAGCTGCTCTCTTCCCTCCTCCTCCTCCCAGTCTGCTCTGCTGTTCAGCTCCCTCATTTCCGGCATTCTACACATGCATCATCTTCGCATTGTGCAGGACGGTGCTGTCGTAAGTAGTGAGAAAAGTATTGAAATCAATATCGGTGGGGCACAGAAGACTTACATAGGCAGACTATCCATCCATCCATTATCTAGACCGCTTCTCTTCACTAGGATTGCGGGCGTTCCGGTGCCTATCAGCTAAGTCTGGGCGAGAGGCGGGGTACACTCTGAACTGGTCGCCAGCCAATCGCGGATAGGCAGACTATATAGTAGAAAAAATTCAGTACTCTCTCACTGTCTTATACGCGCTTCCAATTTTTCCAAGAAAGACGAGCATAAGCCATGAGGAAACCATAATTTGTAACCATCTGCCAAGCGTAGGTCCATAACACTAGGTCCTTTTCTTTAGCACTTGTTCTCATTAGGCTCGCAGGTGAGGTGGAGCTTATCCCAGCTGATGGCTGATGGCACCGTGCCCCTGCACGCGAATAGGAACTCAGACGGACACACTACACAAAGGCAAAACTTTGTCGGTTATTTATACACACCAAAATCCATCCCAGGTGACATCATTCTGTTCTCTTATTGGTCACAAGAATGTAAAAAAAAAAAAATATCTGAAATGTTTGCTGTATTCTATGGAGTGAAAAAGTGCTAATCAATGTAGTGTGTAACACAAATATCATTTGTATTTAACTATTGTTTAATCCTGTTGTGGATCGCAGGGAGCTAGCTGGAGCCACTACAGCTGAGCTAAGACTGGTTGCCAGTCGATCACAGGGCACATAAAGACACAGACAACCATTCACTCTCACATTCACACCGTCGCTGAATGGAAACTGCATCTATAGGGAGAGAGATATATATATATATATATTAGACGAATATGTTCTAAAGTGGTGCCTCTGAACATATGGGAACCACAGGGCCAATAAAGCAACAGAATTAAACCTCCACTATCTGATCTTTTGGCCAATTAAAAGCTCTGATGTGACTGTGACGTACCACATAAATCTGACATCCCTGCATTTTAAAGTAGCGAGGCAAGGCAACCTCAAGCTTGTAAGTGGTTAGCATATACTGTAGCTCAGGGCAAAAGTTTCAAAATGTGGAAAAATCCCTGTTTTTGTTCAGCGTAACTGACTCTGTGATTGCCCTCCACCGAGCTCCTTTCTTTGCATTCACAACTTTATGTAAAATCGATTGCACTCATATTGTCTGCTTCTTAGCAGGAATTGAACTCACTTGTCACGTTTTTGAAAAATAGTCACTAGAGCGGTCGCATATGTCGCTAAATTGGCGACGCTGATTGTGTTTTTGTAAACTAGTTGTTACTGGAAGCAGAACGTGTTAGGATTATGAGGGGTCTTTGGAATAATTGTTCCCCTGTGAGGGGCCGCTGGACCCTTGGTCTAAAGGGTGCTAGTGGGAAAGTAGTTGAAGAGAATGCTTAGCTGCAGATGTGTGAAGGCCAAAGAGAGCAGGCTGAATGGTGACGTTCAACATGTCCACCCAGACCTCCGCTCTCCTCTGCCCACCTGTTACAGATGATACAACATGTTTCTCCTTTCAGACGTCTCCGCCATGACACGGAATGTGCTTTGCTTCTTTCAGCTGTCTCCATGAGCCAAGCCCTGCTAATCTAACTCCGTGTGTAATGGCAGCATCTGGGCCCACTCACTGAGACTCTGTTAGACTCCCAGACAGAGAGACGAACACTATGAAATTCCCCAACAGCTGAGGGGAACAACAGTCCATGCCACGCCAACACTACATATCTCAAGGATAGTGCTTGACTACAGTGGAACCTGCAAGGTCCATTTTATAGAAAAAAAATCCATCTTAAGGCGCCGAAAACTCCAGAGTTTCGACCATTTCCTTGCCATACCTTACTTTAGAAAGCATCACCTTGGCAGTATTTTGCTGTTTTTCTGACTTTTTTGTTTGCAGCTTCAACGAAGGATGTTAATGAACAGGTCAGAAGAATATACACAAAGTGAGGGGGCTCAAATTCAAAGAAGTCATCCAAGTTTTAACAGCCATATGTACAGACAGGGCGGCACGGTGGGCGACTGGTTAGAGCGTCTGCCTCACAGTTCTGATGACCGGGGTTCAATCCCCAGCACCGCATGTGTGGAGTTTGCATGTTCTCCCCGTGCCTGCGTGGGTTTTCTCCAAGCACTCCGGTTTCCTCCCACATCCCAAAAACATGGATGGTAGGTTAATTGACGACTCAAAATTGTCCGTAGGTGGGAATGTGAGTGCGAATGGTTGTTTGTTTGGATGTGCCCTGCGATTGGCTGGCAACCAGTTCCGGGTGTACCCCGCCTCCTGCCCGATGATAGCTGGGATAGGCTCCAGCACGCCCACGACCCTAGTGAGGAGAAGCGGCTCAGAAATTGGGTGAATGGATGTACAGACAGATACTCATACCATCACTGAGTAGGAAATGAACCAACACTGCTTGCATGTAAACCAGGCAAGTCAACCACTACGCCATCAGTGACTTGCAGACCTCCATGCTCAATAATATTCTACTCCAACAATCCTGTACATAGCCGGCAGAAATGAGCAACAAGTGATTAGAAAACACATGAGCATTGTTTGCATTACTGTATGCTGACAAGACAAAAATACAAACGCTTTGTAAAAACATTGCTGCTCAAGAAACACTGCTCAAGTCATGAGCCAACACCACAATATTAACTCACCTCAAGTTAACTCAATTAAAGTACTTCAAAAAAACAATCGCAGCTATAACTAAGTGCTGTAGATAAGCATCAATATTCGGTGCTAATTAGAACCTAGATTTCGAAAACGCGGTGCCGCTGAATGGAGAAAGAGCAGAGAAAACCCGCAGTCCATTAAGGGACTTTTGTCAATGTTTATTTGCAGTCCATATTCATTTGGGAGTCAATTTTTATGTAGATTTGAACATGAAAATTAAGTGTCAACACTGAGCTACAATAACTATTCTTTAGGCTTAAAATGGTCTCCACGGTACACAAACTACTACCAAATAAGTGAGACAAGGCCAGTTTGAGTTTTCTTACATTACATCATACACATACCAAGGTAAAACAATACTGATTTCATCCTATTTAGGTGTCAAAGTCAATTTTGATCCATCACTGCTAGTGGAAACAGACATATCATTTGTAAAGCTGTTTCATTCAACGTTTTCTCACTATAATTTAGGAGGATGTCGTACAAAAAAATATTTGGCCACAAAATCATTGTTTTGCCATCATTTAATATGAGTTAGTTTTCAGGCATAGTAACTTCACATCATTAATTTATTAGAAGAAAGCATTAGGAATTAGTGGTGAGCACGTCAGCTTCACGGTCAAGACGTCCTGTCTTTGGATCTCAGCTCGGGCCTTCCTGTATGGCGTGTGCAAGTTTTCTCTGTGCTTTCGTGTTTTTTTCTGGGCACTCCAGTTTACTTCCAGATTTTAAAAACCTCCATGTTAGGTTAAAAGAAGATTTTAAATTAGCCATAGGTGTGAATGTGAGTGCGAATCGTTATTTATCTATATGTGCCCTCTGACTGACTGGCGACCAGTCCAGGGTCCAGCCCGCGACTCTAATGAGCATAATGCACAATGGTCACTGGACCAGACTATTGCTCTATTAGTCCTTTCAAACTGCTCTAAATTGCTAGAGGACGTCATTTGCAAAATTATCAGTCAACACAGCTCTACGGAATTACGAGTCAATATCATTCAAATATAGATGACTTCAAACATATGTGACAGCTGACCCATGTCTAAAGTCCAGTGTGCGCGTGCAATCCATCCATCACGCCTCCTAACAGTACTACACTGTAATTGCACCTTGTCCAAGATTAGATAATTTGAAGTCTCAAGGCGTTTGAGAGGGCTGTTTTACACAGCCTGTCATTTGCATTAGCCTCTGGCTTCACAGCATAAATAAGAGTCGGAAAATAAAATCTCGAGCTACAGGGAGGGTGGAAATGACATTGAGACTCTTGCAAGAGGAAGAAGCATCTAAATTATCGGTTTTTGTTGTTGTTGTTCTGGCCTGACACATGGATAACCGTTTTGTCAACGAGGTAAAGAATTTGCTTTGCCTCAAATATAGACAGACACACATACACCCCCCCCCCCCCCCCCCCCCCCCACACACACACACACACAAACAATATGACGAAAGCAACAACAAGCCAATATCAATAACATAAGATGTTCAGTCTAACCTTGAAGGGAAAATATGCACTTTTCAAACTCCTAGCAATATTTAAATGTGGCCCAATGTCAGTCCCCGTCCTTGCCCCTATGACAGTCAGGTCATACAGACAGTTTTAACACACACATACACACGCACACATAGATGTGTGAGGTGAATTAGTTTTTCAGTTTTAACTTTTTTTACACTTTAACAACAGTTAAAAATGCTAAAAAGCATGATGCATTAAGTTGACGCCCAATCATTGCCACTTCCTTATATCGCGTGTCATCAGAGTTAAGGGATAGTATACAATTTATTGTTTTTTTAAGTCTTATTAAATAAGGGTCAACCTATTTTACACTTCCAAGACATAAGACTGCTAAAACGCTTGATGCGTTAAAACGACCCGCCTTCAGTGCCACTTTCCATCTGTCACGTATCATCAGAGTAAAGGGCGAGTACAAAATGTATAAATTTAAGTCTAATGATACAGCGGTTACCTTATTTTTACTCGTATGTAAATCAGCTAATCCTTTAATGACCCCAGAGGTGTTTAACAAATTAATAAAAATAACGATAAATTGAAGGAAAAAAAACGCTGTAAAAACATTTACTATATGCAACTGGCATTGACATAAAAATAAGACCATAACAATGTGAAAATGTGACTGAAAATATTACATGTAGCCAACAGGTAAATGTTTTACGATGCTGAAAGTTTGAGCCTGGAAGAGCCCGGAGCAAGACATGTCCGGTAATTAAATTTGGCTTCCTCAACCACAAAGACGCCTTATGTAAAACAACATGCAAAAAACATTGTGTGGTGTGTAAATTGTGCGGTCTTTAATTCACTGAAACGGCGAAGACGTCAAACTTTAGCCGGCATCTCGAAAGAAATCATAAACATAGGTAAGGTACCATTAACTGTAGGTGACACCAGGAATCTACTTTTGTCTTTCTGAGATTAATATTTCCGGAAAGAGGTTTTAATTCTACCTTAAATTGGTATGATTATGAGACCCCACCGTGCATGTTTAAGTCACAAAATGCTTCAGTCGATGTTTCTTAAATGCAACCAAGCTCTTCTTTAAATCTTCATTTTTAAATACATATAAGGATGTATTTTCTGAAAGAATTTAGTTGGGAAAAAGCATTATATTTGAGATTTTTGTATGTTGTGCTTTAAATAAAAAAAGAGCTGAAGACAGCTGTCAAATGTATTTTATAAAAAAAAATTTAATGAAAGAGAATGCTGTAACTGTTGAATCTTGCCACGGTTTTTAAATTAGATTTTTATGGGCTTTGTCTTGTCTTCTCGGTCTTGACTCTGTCTCGACTCAGTTTCTGTGCGTTCTGGTGCGTTCAAGTGCCACAACACTACTACTAATACAAAAAATATATATATTGATGGCCTTGTCCAGTATTAACCTAGTCTATAAACAACACTTGGTTGTTGAAGTTGTAGTTTGTTACAACACTCTGATTAATTGAGCAAAAAAAAAAACATTTGTCACCCTCCTACCACAAGAAGTCTAATGTTCGTATGAAAGAATGTGAAAACATAAAGACAGACAAAAAAAGTCAAAGAGTTCCCTTCTGAGCAGAACATCAGTAATCCTTCAGTTCAGCCAGCCGGGCCATTGTTGTAATGAGACCAGATCAGTTCACATTTCATCCCCCCCACCTCTATCTCCACCTCTGCTTTTCAGATAGAAAAGCTCCTGCCAACAAAACCCAACTCACTGGGCCTTTTATATAAACCAACCTGTTTCCTCTCTCTGCCCTCCATTTTGCCCCCCACATCCACAGCCCACCCCCCTTGTGCTTTGTCTCTGATTCAATCCAAGCTTTTCTTGCTCCTCTACTTTTCCTTCCTCTCTCTCTCTCTCTCTCTCTCTCTTTCTCTCCATAGCTGCTGCTTAGTGGGCTTTGCTGCACCATTGTTCTGATATCTACACATTTCCAGAGGCTGCCGCTTACAAAAAGTGTTTGGGACACTCTCCCAAACTCCCATTGCCTACTACCACCATCGCCTTCACCTGTGCCATCACACGCACATAAGCACACACACAATGAAGTGGAGCTGACCCCCCCCCACACTTTTCTTACAGACGTAAACATTCAGGAAAGGTTGAATTACAGAGGATTTGCTTTGCCACAAATCCACTTTGATGTTTCCTTCACAGACACACACACACACATCCAAGAGAAACTGAGGAGCAGAAAGGGAAAAGGAAAAGAGGAGGCACAACCAGTCCTTTTGTCCCAGTGAAACACACAGACACACACACACACACACACCCCAATTAACTTCTCTGACCCCGAGGGTTTGGAAATGACCCTTGGCCTTGCAACTTGTCCTGAGAGGAGTCGCAAGTCTTCATCCCCAGCTGCCTGCCAATGTGTCTTATGACAGTTTGGGATGTTTAAACCCCCACTTGTCCACATTCTACAGCCCCATTTCCTCCTCCACTTTTCCTCTCAGCTGTTCCTCACTCAAATGCTTTCCCAACTGATTATTACTGATTTGTTGCTGAAGGGCACCTCAGCAGTGAATATATGGCGGATACAGGGGGGTCCATCTGCCACTTCTCAATGCTAATTGAGGGGGGAAACAAACGTGGGGACATTCGGTCACAGGCCACATTCTAAACCACTCATCCATGACCTCCGCTCCCTTGCTCAAACGAAAACGAGCACTCCCCACCTTCCCTTGTCTTCCTTCTTAAAGATAATGACAATTACAAAACATACAATCATAAATGATATAACATTAATTCGTATCAGTTAGCATGCAATGCAGCCCTTTGAGGGTCACAAGCCAGTGCGGACTGTTGGCCGGTCCCATGCCCGGATGAATGCAGAGGGTTGCGTCAGGAAGGGCATCCGGCTTAAAACTTTGCCAAACAAATATGATCGTTCATCTAAAGAATTCCATACCGGATCGGTCATAGCCCGGGTAAACAACGTCCGCCCCCAGCACCGTTAACCTGCGGGGTGCCGGTGGAAATTCAGCTGCTGTGGGTCCAAGACGAAGAAGAGGTGGAAAGCGGGTTCTTCAGCAGAAAGAGAAGAGGAAAGCACAGAGCCTAGAACTGAATGTGGGGACTTTGAATCTTGGGACTATGACAGGAAAATCTCAGGAGTTGGTTGACATGATGATTAGGAGAAAGGTTGATATATTGTGTGTCCAGGAGACCAGGTGGAAAGGCAGTCAGGCTAGAAGTTTAGGGGCAGGGTTTAAATTATTTTAACATGGTGTTGATGGGAAGAGAAATGGAGTAGGGTTTATTTTAAAAGAAGTGTTGGCTAAGAATGTCTTAGAGGTGAAAAGAGTATCAGATTGAGTGATGAGGCTGAAACTTGAACTTGAGGGTGTTATGTATAATGTAATTAGTGGCTATGCCCCACAGGTAGGATGTGACCGAGAGGTGAAGGAGAAATTCTGGAAGGAGCTAGATGAAGTAGTTCTGGCCATCCCAGACAGAGAGAGAGTCGTGATTGGTGCAGAATGTAATGGACATGTTGGTGAAGGAAATAGGGGTGATGAAGAAGTGATGGGTAAGTTTGGCATCCAGGTGATGAACCTCGAGGGACAGACGGTGGTAGACTTTGCAAAAAAGGAGGGAAATGGGTGTAGTGAACACTTTTTTCCAGAAGAGGCAGGAACATAGGGTGACCTACAAGAGCGGAGGTAGAAGCACGCAGGTGGATTACATCTTGTGCAGACGATGTAATCTGAAGGAGGTTATCGACTAAGGTAGTGGTAGGCTAGACAGCATAAGATGGTGGTGTGTAAAATGACTCTGGTGGCGGGGAGGAAGATTAAGAAGACAAAGGCAGAGCAGAGAACCATGTGGTGGAAGGTGAGACAGGACGAGTGTTGTGCAGCTATTCGGGAAGAGGTGAGACAGGCTCTCGGTGGACAGGAGGAGCTTCCAGAAGACTGGACCACTGCAGCCAAGGTGATCAGAGAGGCAGGCAGGAGAGTACTTGGTGTATCTTCTGGCAGGAAAGGAGAGAAGGAGACTTGGTGGTGGAACCTCACAGTACAGGAAATCATACAAGGAAGAAGGTCAGCTAAGAAGTGGGACACAGAGGACCGAGGAGAGGCGAAAGGAATACATTGAGATGCGACATAGGGCAAAGGTAGAGGTGGGAAAGGCCAAACAAGAGGCATATGATGACATGTATGCCAGATTTGACACTAAAGAAGGAGAAAAGGATCTACACAGGTTGGCCAGACAGAGAGATAGCGATGGGAAGGATGTGCAGCAGGTTAGGGTGATTAAGGCTAGAGATGGAAATATGTTGACTGGCGCCAGTAGTGTGCTAAATAGATGGAAGGAATACTTTGAGGAGTTGATGAATGAGGAAAATGAGAGAGAAGGGAGAGTAGAAGAGGCAAGTGTGGTGGACCAGGAAGTGGCTATGATTAGTAAGGGGGAAGTTAGAAAGGCATTAAAGAGGACGAAAAATTTAAAGGCAGTGGGTCCTGATGACATTCCTGTGGAGGTATGGAAGCATCTAGGAGAGGTGGCTGTGGAGCTTTTGACCAGCTTGTTCAATAGAATTCTAGTGGGTGAGAAGATTCCTGAGGAATGGAGGATATATGGGATAGAGGAGTGGAGGCTAGGCTCAGGACAACAGTATGGTTTCATGCCTAGAAAGAGTACCACAGATTCATTATTTGCCTTGAGGATGTTGATGGAAATGTACAGAAGGTCAGAAGGAGCTACATTGTGTCTTTTTAGATCTAGAGAATGCCTATGACAGAGCACCCAGAGAGGAACTGTGCTACTGCATGCGGAAGTCTGGAGTGGCAGAGAAGTATGTTAGAATAATACAGGACATGAATGAGGGCAGCAGAACAGTGGTGAGGTGTGCTGTAGGTGTGACAGAGGAGTTTAAGGTGGAGGTGGGACTGCATCAGGGATCAGCCCTGAGCCCCTTCCTGTTTGTAGTGGTGATATAAGTCTGACAGATGAAGTTAGACTGGAATCCCCCCGTGGACCATGATGTTTGCAGATGACAAACAGTGAGCTGCAGTGAAAGCAGGGAGCTGGTGGAAGAACAGTTAGAAAGATGGAGGCATGCGCTGGAAAACTAGTTGTCTGCTCTGCACCATAAGGCGGCAATCTGTTCTCGGCGGAAGTTTGACCTCCACATCCTTGATCATCCAATCACAAACCAAGTTTAAAACCATCCATTTTCTGAGCCGCTTCTCCTCACTAGGGTCGCGGGCGTGCTGGAGCCTATCCCAGCTGTCATCGGGCAGGAGGCGGGGTACACCCTGAACTGGTTGCCAGCCAATCGCAGGGCACATAGGAACAAACAACCATTCGCACTCACAGTCATGCCTACGGGCAATTTAGAGTCTCCAATTCATGCATGTTTTTGGGATGTGGGAGGAAACCGGAGTACCCGGAGAAAACCCACGCAGGCACGGGGAGAACATGCAAACTCCACACAGGCGGGGCCGGGGATTGAACCCGGGTCCTCAGAACTGTGAGGCTGACGCTCTAACCAGTCGCCCACCGTGCCGCCAAGTTTAAAACCGAGTTTGTGATTCACGTGGTAAAAGAAGTCCGTAAATCATTCCATTTTCGTCCTAAAATACTATTTACAGTATGTATGTTATTTATTGAATTGTAGTGTCTCTTTAATTAAGACAACAAACAGTTAATGTCAACATATTCTTGTCAAAATACTGTTGCTGTCCACATAGATATGAACACTTGCACTGGCAGCTATATTGGCAGGGGAGACGTTCCCATAGAAGGCAATGCATGGATATTAAAATTAAGTCGTAACTCAACCGATTGTCATGAGGGTTACTATTTTGCCAAAGCCAAAGTGTATGCTAATACACAACATTTGAAAAATGACTACCAAAAAATTATCAAAATGATTGGAAGAAATGTGCAGCAAAATGGCCAACAGAGCAAGTCCATCCATCCATCCATTTTCTGAGCCGCTTCTCCTCACGAGGGTCGCGGGCGTGCTGGAGCCTATCCCAGCTATCATCGGGCAGGAGGCGGGGCACACCCTGAACCGATCTTTCAAATGACAGTGTGACGTCCCACTTTCTGATTTTTTTTTTTCCTGAACGAAAAAAAAGACAAGTTTCCCTGGATCCGTTTGTTGTGCCAAATCAATCAATGAAGTAGAAAAGAAACACAAAAGAAACCCCTGAATCAGAATTTCCACGTTATTATGAAAGAAGGTTCTTCTTCAGTGAGTTGTTGTCCTCTTCCCCTTTCCCGTCCTTAGTTAAATTTAATGAGCAATAAACTTATATTCATTTAGTGTTTTATTTCTTTATAATAGTGTGTTTTCACTTATTTTTATACTGCACTGTATTTATTGTTAACCACACACTGGTAAAAAAAAAAACAAGTATAACTTGGGGGCTGGAAAACACTCATTGCATTTACATTTATTTCAATGGGGAAAATTACCTCGGTTTTAGAATGTTTTGGCCTATAAATTGGGTCACGGAATTAATTCAGTTTCTAACCCGAGGTTCCACTGTGTTATACACACTTAATTCATTCCAGAATACCTACTGTATTACTGTATACCAGGTTTATTTGTGTGTCAGCTGCGTGCGCCACATGCACATTTGCTTAAAAAAAAAACAACAACTGCTACATTAATTGCAAAGTCACTTGTGATGAAATGCTTCCACTATGAGTGAAACTACCAAAAATGTTGAAATCTTGTTTTTTTCCCATGCTCTGGGCTGATAGTTATCACTCACCTCGATGTAACCCCATAGTTCCACCCTTGGTCGTCATGGACTAACAAAAGTCATATACAGAATTGGCCAATAATACTACACGTTATTGTAAATCTTGATCCAAGGAGTATTTTGACAAAAGCATAGAAAGTCAGGCATATTATTAAGACACCTGGGGCCTCATGTACAAAGACTTTCCTACTGAAACATGGCGTACGCTCAAATCCAGAAAACTGTGAATCTGTGCCTACGCATGAATCCAAGCACATTTCCTTCGTACATCCCAAACAACGTAAAATTGAGCGCACGTGTTGGAATAGCCGACCCCTCCCTGTCCACGCCCACATTTAAATATGCAAATCATATTTAAATGAACCCTGCACGATCAGAAAAAAAGGAAAATGAGCAAAGTAATGAAGAAATTTTTTTTTTCTGAATGTGAAGTTGCTCAATAAAGTCTTGGTGCGCAAGAAAATCCTCTTTGGCACGCAGTCCTCCGGCGTCAACAAAACGTGAAAGAGGAGTGAATGGGACAGCGGTTGTCAAAGCTGTGGGGTCGGAACAGCGCACACACACTGAACTCAAAAATAAGTGGTCAGACATTAAGGTGGATGTGAAGCGGAGGAGCAGCACTTTGGCAGCTGCCCAGTGCCAAAGTGTGCCCAAAAACAGGCGGAAGAACCAGCGCGCAGGGCCTCACCGCGTTCGAGGAGAGAGTCGCTGCGATCATGGGTGACATTGCTCTCTCAGGGGTGGTGGGAGCACATGTGGCTGACTCTGATCACTCCACAAGGTTAATACCATGTATTTTTATAACTCACAACAAATGTGTTCATACACACCTACACTCAGCCCTATGAGAGAAAGGTTCATGCGTGAATGTTGTATGGATGGTACTTGTAATAAATGATCACCTTGATCAATTAATAGGTGTCCTCACAAATATCAGTGATTCATTAAATACACTGGTTAACAAATTAATTCTGAGTCCTTGTCTCCATTACATTGTTGAAATCAAATGTTGTCGGGCATTAATTGTTCATCAGTGCTAATTGTTCATGTTTCTCTCATGTGCAGATTTATTATAACAGTTTCCCAGCATCACCTCTAAGTATCGCCAAAGCACCAACAGCTGTTCAAACGTGCGTATGCCACCCATGAAGTTGCCGTGAGGCACCGCACATTTCCACGGTCATTTCACTCTTGATACATATGAAATTTGCCGTGAAAAAGAACGTACGTCACGTTTTTGTACATGAGGCCCCTGGGAACCTTTTAAATTTGTAAATGCATAAATGTCTCTTTTAATATTTTATTATAGTAATAATAACTTGAAACATTGCTGTAAAAGTTAATAAAATGTAAATTTTGCAACAGTTTACAAAATTTCCACTGTGAAAAACAACAATAGATGTTCAAAGTAAAACATGAATCGAGTCTTTGACCTCAATTTTTATGGGAACAGGATTTATCTATCACTTTTTCTTATATCCGGATTCATTACCTGCGTTTACATTGCACAAACACAAAACCACATTCACACATGCCCACGCACACACATACACACACAAACACACACACCTGCACGCACTCGCTCAATCATTCAACCTCTCAAGCGAAATCACACTCACACAAAAAAAATCACACACATACAGAATCACGCGCACACACTTAAACAAAATCCCTCACACGCACACAGTAATAGGAAATTACACACACACAAAATCTCAGTTGCTCACTCACTCACACGCCACTGGGTTAATGTGCAGTGCTGTACGTACTGTAGGTGTAGAGTGGGTGTCTCTATTTGCGGATTCAGCTGCGCTGTTTTAAGAGGAACATAAACAAGAGGGACGCCACCCACAGAGGCCTTTGCTATCAGTCTCGACAAAGTGGCTATTTTAATAATTTAAGTGCGTTACTAGATATTTATAATTACTAGTAAAAAAGATTTGCTCTACTGACCTTGACATTCAGTTCAAATCTGTCGTACATTCACTGAATACACTACGAGTCTATTATTTACATGGGAATGTTTTAAGTAACAACCTTATGTTGGACACAAGGCTTTAACAGAAAATCCTGAAGGAGAATGTTCAGCCAACCGTTTGTGACCTCAAGCTGAAGCGCACTTTGGTTCTGCAGCACGACAACGATCCAAAACACACCAGCAAGTCAACTCCTGAATGGCTTAAAAAACAAAATGAAGTTTGAGGAGTGGCTCAAAGAACAGACTTGAATCCGACTGAAAGGCAGAGGCATGGCTTTAAAAAGGTCGTTCGTGCTCAAAAACCCTCCAGTCTTACTTAACTTAAACAATTTTCCAAGGAAGAGGGAACAAAAATATCTCCACAGAGAAAGACGCATTGCCAGTTAGAGAAAACGCTTGATTTCAGTTGTTGCTACTGAGGGTGGCCCAAGGAGTTTACCAAGTTACCAGGTAACTTTGTATAGTATTTCACGCCACTGTATACAACTTTTTCTAGTGTTTGGGATGTAATATTGTCTCTAAGGTGCCTCAGTAAACGTGAAATATTAATTAAAATCGTCCATGTATTCCTGAGTTCCAGACATTTTTCTGCCAAGAGGCCTGAAATCAAGCTTATCTGCGTCACTAGCGAACATCTCCGCCTACCTCTCCGCTCCCGAGCCACCGTGCTCTCACAAGTGGGTGGGTCTTCTACACAAAGGCAACCAATCAGAGAAAAGTGGGCGGTCTTAGCCAAATATGGACGAAGCGGATACAGAACTGGGTCAAACAAAAGTAGCCTTTTCTGGACACTCCTATAACAAAACCAAGGTGCTTTTTGAAATGAAATTGACATTTTTATACTAAGTCCATGTTTGAGAGTCACTCTATGAAGGTCTAAAGTGACAAAATGTGGGACCTTTAACATGATCAGTAAATGGTTACGTATAAGCTTCAAGTGATCTATTAGCCATTGAACTTTTAGCAAAAAAGTGTCACACACGTCCTTGAAACACCTTAAATACGTTTCAAATATCCAAAAATCTATTTATACCATGATTAAATGAGTACACTACAATAAATTAGTTTAAATTGCTCTATTATTAGCCTTTGAACATTTTAGTACTCTTTCAAGACACACGCGTCTTGAAAATAATGATTAAAAAAATTTTTTTAAGTTATTTTATTTTTAAATCATTTTAAACATTAAAAAAACAGTACTTTATAATGTTTTTAAAATATATATATAATAAATACAAATCTAAATGATTAACATTAATTATGAACTGAGAGGGCTTCGTATGGGGAA
This sequence comes from Phyllopteryx taeniolatus, assembly GCF_024500385.1. Classification (NCBI taxonomy): domain Eukaryota; kingdom Metazoa; phylum Chordata; class Actinopteri; order Syngnathiformes; family Syngnathidae; genus Phyllopteryx; species Phyllopteryx taeniolatus. Next base: position 21,690,229 of record NC_084502.1, on the reverse strand, counting down.
AAAAGGATGAGAGGGGCCTCTGATATTCTTCTTTTTGTTAGAATTTACAAATGGAATAATTTATATTAAAACTAAGTTTTTTTTATTAATTAATGGACCTATTTAATACTGTGAACATTGGCACATACAAACAAACAACCATTCGCACTCAGATTCACACCTACGGGCAATTTAGAGTTGTCAATGAACCTACCATGCATGTTTTTGAAATGTGGGAGGAAACCGGAGTGCCCGGAGAAAACCCACGCAGGCACGGGGAGAACATGCAAACTCCACACAGGCAGGGCCGGGGATTGAACCCCGCACCTCAGAACTGTGAGGCAGACGCTCTAACCAGTCGTCCACCGTGCCACCTAGTTATTCCATAGTTCTGGAATTAAAAAAGATGTCTGCAGAAACATTTTGGTTGTTTTCTGATTATGTATTTAATTTTCAGCCAGATTTTGGCCCATCCACATTTAGTTTGAAACCTGCGTGATTGACACATCAGCCTGCTGATGTCAGCGACAGAAGACACGCTTACAGCATTTCCTTATAATAGTATGCGTTCTTGACTGCTTTACAAATTGATACTATTGGTCCTTCCCCACTCCATCTGTTATTTTTACGCAAATTAACCAATTTAAAGGGATGAAAAAAAGCTTGAGAACAAATCTATAAATGCACTTGAATGCTCAAAATGTCTGAGAAGTGTTTTAAAACTCCGGCTATTTCCTCATTCTGCTGAAGCAAGCTGTACGGCATAATTTTTGCCTATATTGAAAGTCTGGATTTTTTTAGACAATAATGACTGCAAATAGTGAGGCTCGGTACATTTGAGTAGGCTTCGATCGTTGTAATGCTTCGTTGCGGAAGGACGCCTGCATATTCATTTCCGCACAATACTTAGGCTTGCCGAGCTCATTGTTTTATTTATTAAATCACTCATGGCTCTAAGACCTTCGAAAAAGAGTTTGAGAAGATGACACACAACACAAGCATTTGCTTTTGTGAGGTTAAAGGCGTTTTGTACGGTCGGGGGGTTGGCGTGAGCAAAGCATGTGATGAGAAGGGCTGGCTTGTGGCACCGTATTCTACCATTTTAAGCAGTGACTGCATAATCAAATAGCCATGTTTTAGCATATATTTGAACATAATTTTAGGGTTTTGCTGTGTCGATGTAAGTGTGCAATGGCATATGATAGCAATATAAGGTATAATGCAAACTTGAACGAAGCAGTGTTAGGAAACTTAAGTGAGATGGTGGGGTTTTTTTTCCTGAAAAGTTGTCATTTTGGAGGTGCGAGGATTCAACCCGACAGCACTGATCTATAAAATATGAGTAAATATTGCCACTTTATAGTATAGTACATTCCTTTATCCAGACTGGCTATGCAGCGAATTTGGTCTCCTGTTCTGTCGATGACGTCACGCCAGGAAATAACAGCTAACTGATTTTGGTGATGTATAAAGTTCCTTTCCAGGGCAATTAGTTATTTTCAGATTGCTCCAAAACTGATTGATACTATTGGAAATGACTGCCAATTTCATCTGGTCCTTTTTTTAATACATTTGAAAAAGAGCAAACATTTTGATATAAAAATCATTTGAATGAACGCTTTCAATGTCATCTTAATGTTTTTTTTTTTTTTGGACTATGCTATGACACAGGCCTCTGTGACTGACTAGCGACCAGTCCAGGGTGTATGTAGTCTGGCTTCCGCCCGAAGTCAGCTGGGACAAGCTCCAGCTCCCCACGACCCTGAAGAGCATAAATGTTACACAGTCCTGCTCACCATTATTGGCACCCATGAGGTTTAAGTACTAAATATGGAATATCTCCGGAAGAAAATTAATCAAGTGGAACAACATTTTTCTAAAAAGAACTTGCGTTTGATACAAAAGTGCAAATGATAAACAACATTTTATGGACAGAAGAAACAAAAATAGAGCTTTTTGCCAATGCACACAAACTGTATGTTTACAGATGGCGCAATCAAGCCTTTGAGGAAAAGAACACCCTGCCAACAGTCAAGCATGGTGGAGGAGCCATAATGCTGTGGGGCTGCTTTGCTACATTTGGTACTGGAGGCCTTGACTGTATAACAGGTATCATGAAATCAGAAAATTATCAAGAGATTTTAGGGCGAAATGTCTTACCAGTGTAAGAAAACTTCGTTTGAGGCGAAGATCATGGGTCCTCCAGCAAGACAAAGACCCAAAGCACACAGGTATGGTTGAAAAGGGGGGAAAAAAATGGACTGCTTCAAAATTGCTAGCAATGAGTATTGATCTCAATCCAATTGAAAGTCTTTGGGGGGAGCTGAAATCTGCCATTGGGGAAAAGAACCCTGCAAAAATGGCAAAGCAAGACTGGGAGAAAATACCACCTGAGTGTGCAAAACACTTATAGATGGATACAAGAAATGTTTGGAGGGTGTCATCGCTGCCAAAGGGTGTGCAACCAAATATTAAGAAGGGGTGCCAATATTGCCGCACATGCTGTTTTCAGTTTTTTTCTTTGAAACTGCAATGTCCATCCATCCATTTTCCGTGCCGTTCTCCTCACGCGGGCGTGCTGGAGCCTATCCCAGCTGTCATCGGGCAGGAGGCGGGGTACACCCTGAACTGGTTGCTAGCCAATCGCAGGTCACATAGAAACAAACAACCAGTCGCACTCACAGTCATGCCTGCGGGCAATTTAGAGTCTCCAATTAATGCATGTTTTTGGGATGTGGGAGGAAACCAGGAGTGCCCGGAGAAAACCCACACAGGCACGGGGAGAACATGCAAACTCCACACAGGTGGGGCCGGGGATTGAACCCGGGTCCTCAGAACTGTGAGGCTGACGCTCTAACCAGTCGTCCACCGTGCCGCTACTGCAATGTCTACATTTAAAAAATATATATATATTTTTTTTTTGTTAAATTATTTTGGATCTCCACTTAAAAGATCCTGATAAGTTTGGTAGATTTCCATTTATTTCTGAAGATATACAGGTTATACAAAAAATGAAGGGGTGCCAATAATAGTGAACAGGACTGTAGAAAATGGATGGATGATTACGCCACAGGCCAAAACAAAAATGAGCCGAGCGTCACAAATGGTTCGCACGCCACCACTTTTCTACATCAATAAAAAAATTGTTCAAAAGTGATATGATGTATGTAAAACAGTGACTCTACAGTGGCCTTCTACCTTCGTGTCATCGGATGATTTCTCTTTTCCAGTTTGAACAACCTCCAGACGAATGTATGTCACATCTCATATATGCAGCCCCAATGCAGTGGTAAATGATCTGACTTGTTTGGCACCTTCGACTTTGCTTTTGTGCAGCAAACATGAACGAGTTTATGTGTTGCCCTCCAGAGACTTGACCAAAGAAAATCCAGTGACCCGGAGACAATCATTAATGCCCTGCAAACCCTCCACTGGATCACTTCTGAGGATTTCTTAAGGATCAAAAACATGGATGGACTTCAAAAGGTGCGCGTGTACAGTGCACTCACCGCAGACCAACACCAACAGTGACGCATGCATCTCGCAGCTGCACACGGACAACCTGCAGGACAAAGTTGGAAAACTTCATCATCCACGCATCATCATACTACTTTGTAACATTATTACCAGATAGAAAACATGACCAAATGTACTAACATTCCAGGCGACGGGTCTTTCAATCGAATTTCTTTATTGTATTCCCCCCACTTTTTGCATTAAAACAACCAAACTAACGATGCTTCCATTTACGCCCGGTCTTTAAACGTCGCAGGGAGGCGGACGCTCACCGCGTTGGTTCCGTTCAGACGGACGCTCCGGTGGCGGTGTCCGAACCTGCTGCTCTTCCTTCGGGTCCACTTGCTGCGGAACTGCGGGACACAACAAGAGGAGCTAGCGTCGCCTTGCTCCAGATCGACTCCGAGCGAGACTTCTCTGCTCCTGTGTGTGGAAACCCCGGCTGAAATCCTACTGGACTGGAGCAGAGCACAGAAAGAGTGGGAGGAGACACACGGGCGGTCCGGTCCCACCCTGGGGGCAGGGGGCTCAAGTACTCACACTCTGTACTGAGGGGGGCAAAAGTACTCACACCCGGGCCTCGACTTAAGTACAGAAACTTGAGTCAAAAAATACAAATAAAAAAATGGTAATAGTATAAGTACTGATTCAACTATTCTCTTCAATAAGTGTACAAACGGTGAGGAAAAACAAAATGGCAGGTGCATAATAGTTTCCCTTTTATTGACATTGTGCTTGGGACTGTGAAGAAAAACAACAACATTTCTGGACATGCTATCAAAGGCGGCACAGCGTCTGACTAACCAGTACGTCTGTCTCGCTGTTCTGAGGACCGGGGTTCAAATCCAGCCTAGCCTGTGTGGAGTTTGCATATTCTCCCCGTGCCTGCGTGGGTTTTCTTCGGGTACTCCGGTTTTGTATTACTTTCCAAAAACATGCATGGTGGGTTAATTGACAACTCTAAATTGTCTGTAGTTTATGAATGGCTGTTTGTCTGTATGTCTCCTGCGATTGGTTGGCGACCTGTTCAGGGTGTACTTCGCCTCTCGCCCAAAGTCAGCTGGGGTAGGTGCCAGCACACCTGTGACGCTAGTGAGGATAAACAGTGTGGAAAATGGAGGGATAGATTATTGCATGACACCCCCCCCCGCCCCCTCCCCATCTACAAATGACTGTTGTAATGTTACTTGTGTTCAAATATCTAGACTGTTTCACTATTGTTCTGCTGTGGTTCTCACCCCTAGTCCCCTCTGTCTGTCCTCTAAAACCCTTTCCTGTCCGGCTGCACTTTCAATAAACATCAGATGGCATGATTATTGCACAGGTGTGCCATAGGCTGGCCACAATAAAAGGCCACTCTGAATTGTGCAGTTTTATCACACAGCACAATGCCACAGATGTCGCAAGTTCTGAGGGAGCGTTCAATCGGCATGCTGACTGCAGGAATGTCCACCAGAGCTGTTGCCCGTGAATTGAATGTTCATTTCTCTACCATAAGCCGTCTCCAAAGGAGTTTCAATTTGGCAGTATGTCCAACCAAAGACGTTTCAGACAATTTGACAATACATCCAACCGGCCTCACAACCGTAGACCACGTGTAACCACACCAGCCCAGGACCTCCACATCCAGCATGTTCACCTCCAAGATTGTCTGAGACCAGCCACCCGGACAGCTGCTGCAACAATCTGTTTGCATAACCAAAGAATTTCTGCACAAACTGTCAGAAACCGTCTCAGGGAAGCTCATCTACATGCTCGTCGTCATCATCGGGGTCTCGACTTGACCGCAATTCATCGTCGTAACCGACTTGAATGCTCACATTTGATGGCGTCTGGCACGTGGGAAAGGTGTTCTCTTCACGGATGAATCCTGCTTTTCACTGTTCAGGGCAGATGGCAGACAGTGTGTGTGGCGTCGTGTGGGTGAGCGTTTGTTGATGTCAATGTTGTGGATCGAGTGGCCCATGGTGGCGGTGGGGTTATGGTATGGGCAGGCGTATGTTATAGGCAACGAACACAGGTGCATTTTATTGATGGCATTTTTAATGCACAGAGATACCGTGATGAGATCCTGAGGCCCATTGTTGTGCCATTCATCCACGACCATCACCTCATGTTGCAGCATGATAATGCACGGTCCCATGTTGGAAGGATCTTTACACAATTCCTGTCAACTGAAAACATCCCAGTTCTTGTATTGCCAGCATACTCCCCGGACATGTCACCCATTGTGCATGTTTGGGATGTTCTGGATTAGCGTATACGACAGGAGGAGTGGACCAACATTCCACAGGCCACAATCAACAATCTGATCAACTCTATGCGAAGATGTCTTGCCCTGCGTGAGGCAAATGGTGGTCACACCAGATACTGACTGGTTTTCTGACCCCCAGATCACTACAATAAAGCAAAACTGCACATTTCAGAGTGGCCTTTTATTGTGGGCAGCCTAAGGCACACCTATCTATCTCTCTCTCTCTCTGTCTCTCTCTTATATATATATATATACACACACATACACATATATATATATATATATATATATATATATATATACATACACACATATATATATATATATATATCTATATACACACACATATATATATATATATACATATATATGTGTGTGTATATAGATATATATATATATACACACATATATATATATATTTTCCAACTTTAGATTTTTCATCAGCGAAGGCCTGGATATGGTGGGAAACCATGAGAAAACACTTTCTGTGAAGTACTTAAGAGGTGCCCCAAAGCCAATTTGGCGCAGTAGTCTAAAAAAAGATGAAAAGTTTATTTTTGTTAGTTTTGGGCAAAATACACATAAATGTTGGGTTCAAAAGACTCGTTAGGGGTGTAAAACGTGAAGAAAAAAATGTCCCCCCAAAATCGGTAAAAGTTATGTACAAAAGGCACACCTGGGTCACCCACGCTGACCTGCGTGTATTAGCCCCTCGCTGCGGTGTCAAAAAGGCACACCTGGGTCACCCACACGGACGTATTAGCCCCTCACTGGGGGGTCTTGGGGGAGCCTAAACCCCACTCATTGTTGCCCAAGTTAACGCGGACGTCGGGGAAGCGACGTCGATGATCCTCGACGACCTGGAGAAGGAACTGTCTTTCTTCCTCGTCCTTTGTGAGGATGGCGCTGTAGCGCTGAATCAGAGCCACGCCCCGTTCGGCAAAGTCGTTGACAACCTTGAGGGACTCGGCTCGGCGGAGGGCGAGCTGGTAGTCCTGGCGGGCCGGCCACACAGCCGGGTCCACCTCAAGGAGGTCCGACGGGCCTAGGGCGGCCAGGAGAAACTTGGAGTTTGACGAAGCGAAGTCCGGCAGCGTCTTCCTCGTCAGGACAGTCTGGTCAGGATCCAGTGAAATCCGCTTAGGCGGATCTTCCGCGCCGTTTCAGCCTCTTCTCCTCCAACGTGGTCCTCAGGTTGAACAGAGCGAGCGACACCAGCTCTTCTGAGATGTACCAGAGATGCCGCCCAAACGCCTTCGATGCCTCCGTTGCGATTTCCTTGTCCTTGTAGGACACGGGTGAGCGGTAGAAGGCCAGGTCCTGGGCCGGGGCACTGGTTGCCAGCGGGGCTTTGTATTACGCCGGCACGTACAGCGTCACAGTGAAGAGGACGAAGCGGGCCAAGTTCTTCTCCACCGCCTTGGTGAGCTTGAACTGTCCGCGGAACAACAAGATCCTCAATGCGTATATCAGTTTGCCCATCCAGCGAGCGCAGTGGTAGGCTCTAGGCTTGGACATACTGATTCCTCGAGGGGGAACGCCGCCCAGAGCGACGATCGTCAAGTTGAGGAGTTCCCGATAGTCATCGCGGGGCTGCGTAGCTTGGAGCTTCTCCTCGCAGAACATGATGACTTCGTCACTGGTGGGCGGGATAGGCTCAAACGCCGTCTGGTCGATGGACTCCCATCCGGCCTTGAAGCGTTTGAAATGTCAGACCCAGACGACGGTGCGAAACAGGCGCCGAACGATTTGTCAGCCACGACCTCAAGAATGTGGCGCTGGCAGGCCCAGTGCAGGAGAATCTGCTCGAGCCTCAGCAGCAGCGTGGAGGATGTGGACAGCGCTCCAGTCAGATGTCCTTGTTCGATCGAGCGCAGCTGCAATCTGCGGGGTCATCGCCGAGGCTCGAGCTCTGCTGCGCTTTGGGGGAGAGGGAGCAAAAGAGGGCCCGGCGCCATCGTCATTGCCGTCGTCTTGATCAGCCATTTCGGTGGCACTGCTTGAGGAAGAACTTGCCAGTTCGACTGTGCCCTCTTCTGGGGCGGCAGTGCGCTTCCAGGATCGTTTCATACGACGCCTTTCAAGCGCCGCCAACTTGCCGTCGATGCCCATCATGACCCCCTTGCGGCCGTCCTTGTCGCGCTGCAAGGCGAGGAACCTCCGATCTTCCATGTTGAGAGTC